>NC_134585.1:73722649-73942649 GCF_037038515.1 Microtus pennsylvanicus | reverse complement strand
TTCTTTTCTTCTCTTTTCCTTTCTTTCTTTTTCTGTTTTTTTCTTTTTCTTGTTTGTAATGAGTCACAATTTATTTCATCTGCTGCAGAAGTGGTCAGAGTGGGCAGGAGCAGGGCTAAGGTTTCTCCTCTCGCTGCAGCGTTTTGCCAAAGCCATGAAGCTAGGGCCTTCCTGCTCTTCACTTTATTTGATATTTTTCCCTTCTTTTTACAAAATGAAATTTCTTGGAGTCTACAAATGAAAACGTTGGAGTGTGTACTCCAATTGGCTTCAAGTCACATCAATTGAGAAACCCAGAATTATTTCAAGTACTTCTAGCTGTTCTAAGGTTAGCAATTAGCATTTTAATTTGTGCAAATGGCACCGAAAATGCTGTATCCAAACAGACTGTTTTTCTTAACAAGAAAACCTTTTTGAAAAAGTTTTTTTTTTTTTTTAAAAAAAAAGTGTCAGTCAAGTTGAGCAGTTTGCCTCCTTCACCAAGAGAGGGCAGCATAAGTACACCTTATGGAAATGCCTCCCAGCGGGGGTCCGCAGGAAGCCTTAGCTTTGTGGCCCTGCCTATTAGGAATCGGACTCTTTACCCGCTCTGAACTTGATGGAGGAGATGCTGTGATTAATTAGGGGTACTCTCTGGCAATTGGTGAGGCATCCTACAACCATCGTGTTTTGTTTTAGATATTTTCTGTGCACAATACATTTCTCTATTAGGCTTTCGCTTCCTGTTTGCATTTAAGAGTTTCTAAAAATTGACATTGTTTTTCCTGTCAGAAATGGCTTTCAATGAGACATATTTTCTCCATCTGGTATAACAAAGTTTCTGAAAAAAAAGTATGATTTTTAAATGTGTGAATGATGGCTTTTAACTTTTTAAATCTTGTTTTAAAACAATGATTATAATATCCACTTTTTTGGAGAACAAGTGTGACTGGAAATTTAAAGGTAATTTAGGTACTATATCAATTTGTTTTCTGTTGCTGGGATAAAATACCTTCATAGAAACCATTTAGGGGAAAAGGGGTTTATTTGGCCATACAGTTACAGAAAGACATATGTCCTCTGGAAGGCATGTGTTACAATGCCGCGCATGCGCCCCTGTGTCTGCGCTCTGTGTGCTGGCACCCAGTTTGCGAGCTTCGGGCAAGGGGGCTGGAGGTTAAAATACACAGACACACACAGACAGACAGCGACACGGGTCATCCTTGAATTCCCCAAGAATGCCCCTTTATTATGTTCAGGGGCAGATTATATAGAGATAGCCCCCCCCCCCCCCCCCCCAGCCAAACCCACCAGAAACCACTCTCCTGCCATCAGGAACTCCTGAAGGTCTCGTGCTCAGAGCAGCTGTAGGCACTCAGATCAGGGGATTACAAGAAATTCAGGATCTGGGGTCTCACTGCTCCCAACATTACAAACTGATCTTAAAGGGGTATGAAGGACTGGTACGGTAAAGGACCCCGTTTGGCATGTCAACAGGCAGGAAGATGGAGCTGTAGAAACAGAAAGCTACCTGATCACACTGTGTGGAACTCGGGAAACAGGTGAGGCCAGGCTCTCTCAAAGCCCACTTTCTTTGAGGGAAGGTGATGGCCGGCAAGTTCCCATTACCTTTCCAGACAGGCATGCTAGCTGGGTCCCAGGCATTCAGACATGAACCTATGGGGACATATCATCCTCAAACTATAACAGGTTCGCTGAACGTAAGGCTGACTTTGAATATAAACACTCAAATAAAATGGCAATGTTGAGACTTTGCCACGGATTTTGAACTTTTAAACAACTAATCATAATTAACTTTAACATTTTTGTTGGGATTATGCAGGTTAATGTTAGGGAAAGCATTTTCACTTACGGATTTCATGTTCTAATGAAACGTAACATCTTTAGGTTGTAGAAATGAAATAATAAACTCATATTGTTTCTATACACAGCAGGTAGCAGTTGTCTGCAATGCATATTAGTTAAAGCTGGGTAAGGCCAGATTCTAAAAGTGTCAGTAACAAATGATCTATGGCACTTATTAAACACATGTTTTCATGGATTTGCAAATTCATCAGTTTGGTGTGCGGAGAAGTCACTAAGGAAAGAAAAGAACAAAATCTTCTGATTAAAAATATATGTTACAGTTCTGAATTTAGAAAACAAACTTGTGTGATTTTAAACTTAGAAAGGTCAGAATGTAGTTGAAATGCATGCAGCTAAAGTCTACCATTAAAAGACGTATTTTTAACAACATTACTAGGGCCTTAAAATGTTCGAACAAACTTTAGTCTACTTTCTAGTGTTTATGCTGAAGAGCTTGTGTCAAGAACGGCAGTGCAGGTTGGGGAGCTGGCTCAGGGGAAAGTCCCTTGTAGTACAAGTGTGATAAAGTTGTTCAGATCCCAAGAACTCATGTTTTAAAAAGCCAGATGCAGAGCGTTTGTCTGTGATAACAGTGCTCCTGTGAGGAGGCGGCTGTGCTCCTGTGAGGAGGTGGCTGTGCTCCTGTGAGGAGGTGGTAGTGCTCCTGTGAGGAGGTGGCTGTGCTCCTGTGAGGAGGTGGCTGTGCTCCTGTGAGGAGGTGGCTGTGCTCCTGTGAGGAGGTGGTAGTGCTCCTGTGAGGAGGTAGCAGTGCTCCTGTGAGGAGGTAGCTGTGCTCCTGTGAGGAGGCGGCTGTGCTCCTGTGAGGAGGCGGCTGCGCTCCTGTGAGGAGGCGGCTGTGCTCCTGTGAGGAGGCGGCTGTGCTCCTGTGAGGAGGCGGCTGTGCTCCTGTGAGGAGGTGGTAGTGCTCCTGTGAGGAGGTGGCTGTGCTCCTGTGAGGAGGTGGCTGTGCTCCTGTGAGGAGGTGGTAGTGCTCCTGTGAGGAGGTGGCTGTGCTCCTGTGAGGAGGTGGCTGTGCTCCTGTGAGGAGGCGGCTGCGCTCCTGTGAGGAGGTGGCTGTGCTCCTGTGAGGAGGTGGTAGTGCTCCTGTGAGGAGGTGGTAGTGCTCCTGTGAGGAGGTGGCTGTGCTCCTGTGAGGAGGCGGCTGTGCTCCTGTGAGGAGATGGTAGTGCTCCTGTGAGGAGGTGGCTGTGCTCCTGTGAGGAGGTGGTAGTGCTCCTGTGAGGAGGTGGTAGTGCTCCTGTGAGGAGGTGGTAGTGCTCCTGTGAGGAGGTGGCTGTGCTCCTGTGAGGAGGCGGCTGCGCTCCTGTGAGGAGGTGGCTGCGCTCCCGTGAGGAGGTGGCTGTGCTCCTGTGAGGAGGTCGTAGTGCTCCCGTGAGGAGGTCGTAGTGCTCCCGTGAGGAGGTGGCTGTGCTCCTGGGAGGAGGTGGCTGTGCTCCTGTGAGAAAGTGGAAGGGGTAGACCAGGGAATCCCTGGAGCACTGAGACAGTTTACCTGATAAATGCAGCAAACAGCCTAGACCTTGTTTAAACAAAGCAAGGACAGAAGTCCAAAGTTGCCTTTTCTCTTCTCCTTGTGCACTGTGGCATCTCTGTGCCTTAACTCACACAGAGGAAGATGCACGTGTGCACGCGCACACGCACACGCACACGCACACGCACACGCACACGCACACACACACACACACACACACACACAGAGTAAAAGCATGTTCGTGCATCAAAGGAGCATTTATCCCGGGTACTCTGACAGCATGGGGCTATTCATCCTTTCATATTTACTTTTCCAAACATAAAAATTGTAACGTAAGCCTTTATCTCAAAATAAAACAAATTGCATGTCTTAATGATCCTCTTCCCTACTCTAATGGGCCATCAGTCCATCAATTTTTGAGTGAGTCTATCAAGTGTTTATTGAGCACATACCAGACGCCTGGTGTTTCTGTGAAATCTAGAAGCCCAGTGGAAGCAATTCCCAAGAGGCACAGAAGAGCTGCAGTGGTTCAAATGGCCTGTCAAGGAGCATAGGCAAGCTAGTGAGCTAACGTGAGGGGCCTTGAGGGGTAGCTCATTTGAGAATGGAGGGGAAAGGAGATACTTACCTGGAATTTTCAAAGCCATGGTATGATGTCTAATTGTTAAATCGAGGAAACACAAGATGGTATTTATCACTTGGTTCTTTAACACAAGACTGAGGTTTAATAATTAGAATGGATAAGGAGAATTGGCTGATTTAGGATCTTTATAGCTTCATAAAACAGATTATCTATAAGACTTGATTCCATTTGATACTGGGAAGTTAATTACAAAAGGCCAAGAAATAACGAAAAAATGGCAATTGAGCCAGATTGTGGATGTGTTGTTTTCTAGATACTCACAAATGATACAAATATTCCAATCATTCCCTGCTCTCCTTGAGGAATATTTCTCATTGCACCAGTGCAGTCCACATTCTATGAAGAAAATGAGATCAGGCAAGGGATGTGGAAAGGTAATTGAGCAGTGAGGTTGTCCACACACATTCGAACTGACAGATAAGGAAAACAGCAGAAAGAAAATGTAAACGTCCCGATTTGAAGTCCTTGTTGAGGTTGGCACAGACAGGTTCTGAAATACTCCATGCAAAATATTTCCAAAGTTCTTACGAAAATCACAGCATGATTTCTGGTGACACACAATGAGTTAAGGGGCTGGAGGGGTGACTCAGGGGCTAAGAGCACGTGCCACCCTTGCAGAGGACCCAGATTCTCTCATACCTCTGCAGAGCACACTACCATCCCTAACTGCAATTCCATGGGATCCTATGACCTCTTCTGACATAAATAGGTACTGCATACGTGTGGTGAAGTACATACATGCAGACAAAACACCCATACACATAAAAGAAAGCAAACAAATCTGTTTTGTAAAGAAAATAAACTGAGATAAGAGTTGAAGAATCCCATTATTTTTAACATTTTTATTATTACCATTGTATTTCATAAGAATCTATTTTTTGTACAAAAATCCAAGGTATATGTGTGTGCTAAATGTGTGCTTATGAGTGGATGTAAGATTTCAACACATGTGCACCATGTGTCTAGATAAATTGAATAGAGAAAAGGAGAGGCCACCATATATATATATACCAAATAAGGGATTATAAGCTTCTCTGATACACAAGGTATCTCTCATTCATCTTGGTCATGGTAAAAGACCCCAAAGTTTGTTCTTAGAAAATGCTAGCTAAAATATTGAAAATCAATTTCTATTGAACAATATCTGTTTGCAAACCCTATAAGATACTCGGAAAATCTGATCATGAATAGAAATAGAAATGTTTTTTGTTTACTCTTCCAAGTTGCATAAGACATTTGTTGACTAGTGGTTTTTTACCTGATGAATACAGAAGGCACTAGAAGGTTATAGCTCTGCTTTGAATGGTTTAGGTCAGTACTGATAGGTTCTGGAAAATTTCTCTGAGATGGAACGAAGTGTCTGTGACCGTCTTGGGAAATGTGGAATGCGCTGTGAACTCTGTATGGCCTGGCAAATGTTAAATGCAGGCATGTGTCACTTACCAGCAGAGATGTAAGACCAGAGAAACACGTGCTTGGCTCTTTCATGGTAGTATAAACATCAAAGAACACGTGCATGCACACCTTGATGGCATAGCCTGCTATAACCAGGGCTATAGCATACAGCATCCTCATGGAGACGACCCATTGCTGACTGAATCACTATGCAGAGCGTTACCCATTTAATATGAAAACAGAACAATACCAAGTTCAACACACAGTGTCCCCAGACACACATGTCGACTCATGTGGGAGTTGTTCCTCCTGTGTTTCTTTTTTGAAAAAGGCAGGAGATCCATCTACCCTGCCTGAGCTTCTAGAAGAGAATGAAGCATTGTTACAGTTCTCTTTGCACATGAAGCCAACGAAGAAACTTGTTTCAATTCTGGTTACCCTGAAAGCCCATTTTCCCCATGTTCAAATTAAGACAGAGTTTAGAAAGCTGGAGCGAAGTGCATGCGGCGAGCTGAGTGGAAATTTAACTTACTGTCTTTGATGCTGCTCTATTGCTGTGAAGAGACACCAAGACCAAGGCAACTGGAAAGCGAAGCATTTAATGAGGGCCTTGCTTACAGTTTCAGAGGGCAAGTCTCTGGTGTTCATGGTGGGAACTCTGGAAGCAGACGGACATGGTGCTGCAGCAGTAACTGAGTGCTTCCATCTGGTCCACAAGCCCAAGGCAGAGAGAGAGCAACACTGGGGAGGGTGTGGTCCTTTGAAACTTTGAAGTTCAGCCCCATTGGGGCTCACCTCTTCCAACAAGGTCACAATT
The DNA here is from genome assembly GCF_037038515.1 of Microtus pennsylvanicus. Taxonomy (NCBI): domain Eukaryota; kingdom Metazoa; phylum Chordata; class Mammalia; order Rodentia; family Cricetidae; genus Microtus; species Microtus pennsylvanicus. Next base: position 73,936,457 of record NC_134585.1, on the reverse strand, counting down.
TCCTAATCCATCCAACTGGCAACCAAACATTCAAATATACGAGCCTCTGGGGACCATTTCCATTCAATCTAACACATTTATTCATTCTCTCTCTCTCTCTCTCTCTCTCTCTCTCTCTCTCTCTCTCTCTCTCTCTCTCTCTCTCTCTCTCCTCTCCCCTCTCCTCTCCTCTCCTCTCCTCTCCTCTCCTCTCCTCTCCTCTCCTCTCCTCTCCTCTCCTCTCCTCTCCTCCCCCCCCCCTCTCTCTTAGTGCACTTTATATACAGGGGATCATTGGATCCTTGGAGCACCGAGTGGACTTGGAGCAATGGCATGCTTTCCTGTGCTTCTTTTTATATGTACAGGTAATATTTTACCTTGGCTCTGGCAAAGGCTGGGCAGATTCTAGGCACTCCATGCTTGCCTTGCAGGCTATGGTGTCCATTCAGGGTCTCAATGACTTCTCCACTCCACTCCTCATTACTGCTCTTGTCATCATTATTGTTTTACATCTTACAGGTCTCTGAATCTGCCATGCCTGGCATCTTTTGGTCTTTCTAATTAGTGTTTATGGCATAATTGTATGCCCTGAGCTTCATCATTAATTTGCTTTTTTATTCCTTGGCCAATTCCTAAACCATGTTTCTGAATTAAAACAAAGGAAAAAAAAAACCCTTTTTGGCAAAATCTCACACTGTTGTTTTGTTCATAGGTTTTGTAAATTTACTTTAAACCTTATAGATAAACATTGGTTATTTCTTCTTCTCCATTTTTCAGATCTGTTATGACAATCTGATGTATGTATGGTAAAGAAAAGGCCATTTGTTCTGAGTATTAGGAAATCCATCAATATTTTTGGAGGCTTATGAGATCACCTGTGTTGGGAGAAGTATAACCAGCTACTGATCCCATCATTGGTGATAAAGATGTGTATTTTCTGTGGATTACTAGAAATAACCAGGTTGGTACTGAGGGTGCATGTGTGTGTGTGAGAGAGAGAATGTGTATCTTTATGTACATGAGTGGTTTTCTCTGTATATGTAGGCTCCTGTGTGCATGTACATTTGTATGAATGTGGGTGTTGTGCATGTATGTGTGAATATTTGTGTGTACATGTGTGCATGTGTGAGTGTGTACTGAGTGTGCAAATGTGTGAGTTTGTGTTTGTGTATATTTGTGAGCGTGTGTGACTGTATATGTAAAAAGTGTATGTGATTGTGTGTACTGATGTGTGTGAGTGTGTAAATGTGACAGCATGTTTGAGTGTGACTATACATGAGTGGGTGAATATGGAAGAATTTGTGAGAGCATGGTTGTATATGGGTCTGTGTGCCAACGTGCAAATTTTTTTTAGAGTGTGTGTGCATGTGTAGTTGTGTGTATTTGTGTGTATGAATAAGTGTGTTCCATAATTGGGTGTGGTTTGGGTGTGTTATTGTGTTTTTAATGTGTACTCGAACGTGTGTGTGCGCATGTGTAAGTATGCAATTGCGTATATGTGAGTGTGTCTGTGTCTGAGTGGAGGCATGCATGTGAACATAAATGCCTATGATTGTGTTTTGTGAGTGTGTGCTTGTGTGAATATGAGAGTGTGTGTTCATGTGTATATGTGTGTGTTTACACGTTTATGTTTGTATGTAAGCATATGGACTCCAGAGCATGCCCACATGAAGAAATTGGTAGGCTTTTAAGCAGAAACAGTCTTTGCAAGAAGCTAACATTTGGGCGTCCTGATGGTATACAGAAGGCCCGCAGCAGTCGATTGAAAGCTAAAGCAACACTATCCGAGTGAGAATGTTTTGTTCTTTTCTCTCGGCACTTGCTCCTCGTTCTCATGTGGAAACATTAGAGAGAATTGGCTGAGTCGGTAGAGGGAGAATGAAAGAAAATAGCACACCCCACTTGCAAGGGGCTGAATCCATGTTGTTTAGAGGGACTTTGAATGATACCTGGAAATCAGACATTGCATTTAGCATAGCCTTTTACTACCTGGAAGTGTTCTGTAGTTATGGAAATAAGATCCAATTCTGTTTTTTTTTTTCATTAAAAATGCCTGGACAGCTATGAGTTGCTTCTTGAAATGTCAGGAAGGCGTGGGGTAGAGGACTCTGACACATTGAAAGGCAGGAGGAGGAGGAAAATACAGCTGCTTCCTGTTTGGGCTCATTACGCTCAGCCCTTTCAATAAACTGGTTACACATCTATTGATTCCTGTGTAGTCATACAGTGACTAATAGCTACTCACCCTGCATCTCAATAGCGTGGGACCTAAAGGAACAAGAGCCACAGAGAGAGCTCAGAAACACTCAGATTCCCAATCTACAAAGAGGATGAGAGAGCTGCCCTCCTCCCCGGAGTCTACAGAGCTGGTACCTAGAACTTAGGGCATTCTCTTTGTCCTATTCAGAGTCACAGGAGTCTGTCTCCTCTCTTTTCAGCCTCTTGCTCATCTTCCATTCTCTGATTTCTATTGTCATGGCCATCTTAACCATACCTATGCTTGGCCTTGTCCTTAACAGCTTGCTTAGCTTCACTTTTCGTGTTAATAGCTGTGCCACCAGGTTCTACCTCAGCGACAACCTTCAAAATGTCCTCAGTGTGGCCTTCACTAGTTTTCATTTAACCACTTACCACCATGTTCACAAATGTTAGAAACTCAATGCTGATGACAAAGCCATAAATAGGCAAGAAATGCTTCATGTTCTGTGAGTCCTTGGGGTTTAAAAAGAGATGGGCTTGAAAGCCTATGTATTATATAGTTCAGCATTCAAGAGTACAGTGACAGAGATAGGTTCAATGTGCGACAGAAGTCTAGTGGCATGGAATAGCTAAGTACTTAGCAGAAGATAAAAGATTTCATGGGAGCGGGACATGAGTAATGGCCTTTTAAGGCTGAAATACAAACAAGTAAGGAGTGAGGTAGGGAAGGAAATCACCCAGAAGGCAGTAGGCAAGCAGGGACAACACCATCTGGGTAGGCACCGAGGCAATGGGGGGCTGCAGTAAGAGTGGTGTGAGACATGATGAAAGGGGAAAAGAAAGGAGAAAGAGGGGAGAGGAAGGAGAGAGGGAAAGATGGAGAGAGAGGGAGAGAGAGAGAGAGAGAGAGAGAGAGAGAGAGAGAGAGAGATTGACATTTGACATTTGAGGTCATCCTGTGGAATAACTTCCAAGACATGAAGTAGTATATGTCATTGATATTTCCTCTCAGAGAGAAGGGATGTGCAGGACATTCCAATAGTGAGCAGGCCTTAGGGAACCTTAAGACCGCAGATTTGTGTGCTTCTGCCCTGGGGACTGGAATGGATGAAGCAGGAAGGGTAAGCCCTCATCAGAAGTCACTGTCCATTGTGCCTGCTGTGAGATGATGTGGAGTCAACATAGTTTTTAACACAGGACATCAAGACATATGCATTTATAAATTTAGCAATTGTTCTAGCACTGGTGCAAAATCAAGTCAAGAGGCCACTTGAGTCATCCAGATGAGAGTTAAGAGGGACCTGAGGTACAGACAAGGGAGTGGGTGTGAAATGAAGAGAAAAACTGAAAAAGAGGACATCTAAGAAGGTAACTAATGGCTCCCAATGCAGCTGAATATTTGGATCCTCGGCACTATGCTTTCCCTCAAGCTCCCAAGTAAGAAAGCTCTATGGAAGCATTTTTATCAGCCTGTGAACTTAATGGGAAAGAGATTGTGCATAGTACACAGTAAGCTATCAACAGATGATGAATGAGCATTGAAAATCATTTTTATCTACTTATGATTAAAGAACGTCATGAAAATTTAGGATTGGGATGATGGCTCAATTGGAAAAGGGCCTATTGTCTGAGAGTTTGGATACCAAGAACCTATGTAAAAGCTGGGCACAGCATGAGTCTATAACTACCAGGACCACACAGGGGTGGATGGGCATGGTAGCACATGGGACATGATAGACAGATCCTTGAAGCTCATTGGCTAATCAGCTTTGACAAACCAGTGAGCTCTACTGTGTGAACTCTGCTTCAAAATGGAAGGTCAAGGAAGACATTGGAAGCCACTTTTCGGCCTCTGCAAGCACATACACACATGTATATGCACAATCATGCACATATAACCAAGTACACACACACACACACACACAAATTAAGAACAATTGTCCTTCTTTTAATGGGGTGATAGTGCAATAGTTTTAAAAAATACAAAACATAGCCTTTTAAGTAAGTCATTCAACTGATCAGTATATTTAAAGAATTGTTTATAATAGAGATGAACACTCCCACCATTAATGCCTAAATACATACAGGTTATTTGCTATCTGTTTTGAGGTTTGATTCTATTTAAAAATGAAAGTTGTAACCCCATCAGAAATAATAGTCAGAAAAGTGAGCCTAATAATTCTGTTCTGAACACAAAAGATCTTAGAAAAAAACCAACCAAACAAATAAAAACAAAAATAACTGTCAGATTCTGACCCATAGGCTACCGTGCAATGCTAAATTCTCCTTTCTCAGGACCTGTGCAGACAGCTTTGCAGGGACACAGTGGGCACCTGAACTTATGACCCTGTACTTTAGGTCGTATGCCTAGGATTTACTGGAAAGCTGAATTATTCCTAGAAAATTACAAGCAATATGGATGAATGGGCATGTAGTATTTCACTCTTGCCTCATTATGCGTTAGATTTGGGATCTCTAGTTGTTGCAACGATAGCTGAATACATCAGTCCGTCATTCCACTCACTCATGCGCGACTGCGTTCTGCTTCTCCTCCCATATGGAACCGTGTCAATCACGGCGCACAGCTGTGGTTAAGATGCATCACGTGTCTACAGAAAATAACCCTTAGGTATTTGTTACAGAATCATGTGTAAGATTGCAGGGAAACAAGGAATTTGGGCTTGGCCTTAACGTGCACACTCGTACACCTCCTCCCACACTCAGTCCTCGTCTCCCACTCTTGGTGTATCTTAAGAAAGGAAACTTTCCCCCCTTTTTCTCTTCAAGGCTCTAAGTTACCCTCAGAGCTCCTGCTGTGATCTGGGTACATTGGACATTTGCCACCGTCTTTGGGTACCTCAGTTTGGTTTCCCCATTTTGTGGATAATTCTTAGAGGTGACAGGGTTTCATGAGGAGCAACAAATAAAAAATGCTTTGAAAGCTCTTCGGCTGCCTATAGCACTCGGTAAATGCTTAATGATAATAATATACAGTAGGGCATCTTCCCTTGAAAACAGCGGGAGTGCTTCCTTCCATAATGACCTGACAGATGGGTTATGGTATCTAATCCCCTTAAACCCCCAAAGCTCTTTGATAGTGGCTGTTGTAAAAGGCCAGATTAGAGCACATGCTGCTCTTTTATTGAGCCCTTTCTTTCAGTATCTATGCCATATTCAATTGCTTCCTTCTCTAAGTGTGGTCCATGTTAACCTGCTACCTGCAGGAACAATTAGGAGCAAAAACAGAGACTAAAGGACGGTGCACTCCAGTAGGAGAAATTAGTTAATGCTTGTTGTCCCCAATATTAAAAATCCACTCTGCCCTTCACATGTGGTTTTTATCGAAGGTTCCTGCCCTCCTAATTCCCGACTATTAATCTCAAGCTGTGGGTATTTGTCGATGTTGAACACAGGCTCTTTGTGTGTGTGTGATAGTGCTGTATGTGGAGAGAATGGAGCTTTAGTGATATTAATTCTACATCAGTGAAGCTTAGGAAAATCACGGGCAGTTTAGGACATTTGTGGCATTTATGTAAGAGTCAGGGCTTTCAGTCAGCTGCAGATGATGAAAGGGCGGTTAAGGACTATGCTACTCCAACCTTAATTCTACCCTTGAACCTGGACTGGGCCAAGATGCTTTACAAAGTCCGGCTTTTCTCTGTGCCTGTCTTTTGAGCATCATTGTTAAAGTTATCAGATCCCCAAGCCTTTTGTGGTGGTTTCTGAATCCAAATTCCTCACCCATCCTTAATTACCACTTAGGCTTTCTTTGCATGCTTAGAGGTACATCTTGTTTTGACATCATCCAGTGTGTGTAATTCACACAATCAGACGGAGGATGGATGAAGAGCCACAGACAGCAACTGTCTCGAAACTGAATATGTGCCAGCGCAGCAATCAGTTTCAGACCTCAGGATGGTTTAAGGACTTTTCTGAGAATTTCCTGCTTCTACATTGGACCCTCCTCTTCTCACCTTCTTGAAAACAACACTTTGGCACTTGTGGCCTCCCCTTCATTGCATTTCCACACATTCCTTCTTTTCTGAATTTCTCTCATGGTACCCAGTGTCATAAATATATCACAACATAACAAGAATTCTTATTTTGACTCTACATTACCTTCATGTTTTTATTAGTCTCTCAACAGCAGAACCTTCCAAAAGAGTTACCACCATGTCCTGTCTCCATGTTTCAGTTCTGTTAGTGTTGCTACAACACAATAACAAAGTTTGAGTCATTTGTAAGAACAGAAAAATTTATCCCTCATTGTTTTGAAAGTCTGAAAGTCCCTCATCAAGATGCCAGCAGATTTGTCTGCTTCCAAGGTGGCCCAGGTGACAGGAGATAAGAATGGAGGACTAAGAAAGTCCCCTCTACTCCCTTTATAAGACCCAGATTCATTCACCAGAGCAGAGCACTCATCATTTAATGACATGGTGGGGAGTTTAACCCTTAACACTACTGTAGTGAGGATTGAGTCCAACATAAACCTTAGAGAGGACACACGAGTATCAGGGACTACTTGCTCTTTTCTCATCATGAGCTCTCCCTCAGTGAGGTGTGTGTGTGTGTGTGTGTGTGTATGTGTGTCTCTGTGTTTATTTGTGTATGTGCCTGTGTGTATATAATTGTGTCTGCCTCTGTGTGTGCCTGTGTGTGTGTCTCTGTGTATATGTCTGCGTGTATGTCTGTCTGTGTGTATGTCTGTGTGTGCATGTCTGTGTGTCTGTCTGTCTATGTGTCTGTCTGTGTGTGTCTCTGTGTGTATGTCTGTGCCGGTGTGTGTCTTGTGTATCTCTGTGTGTATGTGTCTGTGTGTCTCTCTGTGTGTTTGTATATTTGTTCAACAGGTATTAAACTCTAACCACACATACTCAGTGAGCTTTTATTACATTCAGTTTATTAATTTGTGAATTAAGCCCTCTGTTTAGTATACAGTCAGTTATTTACTGATCCACATAAGTATAACACAGACACACGTGAATATCCACAGCATAGTTGACTTTCTACATAGGCTTCTCCCAAACTGTAGAGTTCCCTTGTGTCCCAGGGTAGGCAAACCTGTACTCACAGACAGTCTCAGTTTTGAAGCTAAGTCCTGGATTTTTCAAGTCCATTTTGAAATTCATGTATGAGGGATAGTACTACTTAAGCATTTAAGTTCAACATACATTTGAGATTCATCTGTTTGTTGCTTCTATCAAGAATCCTTCTTTCCTATTTCTAAGTAGTAATTGTGTGACCCTTCCACAGGTGTTTAGTGATCATGTTTATGGACATTTGGGCCATGGTCATTTTCTTTTGTCTGTGATTAATTAAATATTTTCACTAAGATGTTTTGTTGGTGTGTATTTTTATTTCTTTAGTTTTGTTTTGTTTTTGATTTTTGAGACAGGGTTTCTTTGTGAAACTGTCCTGGCTATCCTGGAACTCACTTTGTTGACCAGGCTGGCCTTGAACTCACAGAGATCCTCCTGCCTCTGTCTTCCAAATGCTGGGATTAAAAACATGTGCCACCACTGCCTGGCTTATTTTTTATTACTCACTTTCTGGGAGAGGAATTGCCAAGTAGTAGAGTAGATGTATGTTTAATATAAGAAACTGCTGGTGTTCAAACAATCTCACACACTTCTGTCAGCCTTGTAGGGATTCCAGTTGTTTCATGGTCTCACCCATATATGGTGCTATCAGCATTTTAATTTAAGGCAATCCTAGAACATATGAAATGGGACTGTATTTTGAGTTGACTTTGCATTTACCTAATGAAAAAAGTCTTCAAGTATTTACTGGCCATTTTTACTCTTTGTGGAAACTGTTTGTTCAAGCCTTTTGGCCACTTAAAATATGGGGATGGTGTTGGTCAGTGGGAACGATGCTTGTTGTACAAGCATAAATATATGAATTTCTTCCTAGTTGAGGGACAGAGACACTCCTAGATACTTCTTGGGGCAGTGAGTCAAGTTGAAACTGTCCATTTCAGATTTTGGAAAGATCCTGTTCAGACAATAAAGAGGAGAAGCCATGTGGGGAAAGATGCCCCTGCATCAGCCTTCGGCCTGCACGTGGATTGGTACAGATGAATGCAGCTGCATACACACATAGACATGCACACACGCAAGCACACATCTGCACAATTTTTCAAAAGATTTATTTAATTTTATTTTATGTTTTATATGTAAACTATGTGCATACCTAGTGCCTGTGGAGTCTTGAAGAGGGCATCAGCTCCATTGGAACTGTGATAAAGTTACAGATAGTTGTGAGCAACCACGAGGGTGCAGTGAACTAAACCTCAGTCCTCTGCAAGAGCAGAAAGTGCTCTTAATTGCTGACCCATTTCTCCAGCACCAGACACTCCAAAAATTAAAAACGAAGTATTTTTATGATTATAGCAATGAAATGTGTTTTGTATGCAAATCTTTTGTTAGAATTGTATCCCAGGAATTTTCTGCAGCGTGCCTGCTCTTTTTATTTACTTAAATTATATATTGTTAATTTAAAGTTTATTATTGATAGTGATTTTGTCACTATGCATTTTAGAGTCATTACCTTTGTGTGTGTTTCAGGTAAAAAGTCTTTGCACATCACAAATGATGAAGGTGCTCTTTCATATTTTCGTCTCCAGGTTTTATAGACTTGGCTCTCACATTTAGTTCTGTAATCCATCTCAAATTAGGTTTGGCTTATTGAGTGAGACAAGTGTCAGGGATCATTTATTTTTCCAGAAGGATGCTTCATTGCTATACCATCATTTGTTGAAAGGAATTTTCTTCCCCTACTGAATTATCTAAGCACTTTGATAAAAATTCTCATGCATTTTTATGTAACACATTTTATTATTTGTTTTGTTTTTTATTTGTTTGCATGTGTGTGTGTGCCTACATACCTGTATGTGTGCTTGCATGCTGATGCCTGTAGAGGTCAAAACCTGGAGTCATGTCCCGTGGAGAAGGAACTACAGGTGGTTGTCCGCTGCCTGTCCTGGGTGCTGGGAATGGCACCTTGCTTCTCTGTAAGAGCAACAAGCTCCTCCTTATGTGTTTTGTTTATAGAATATTTTAGTTTTATATTTATGCTAATGTTAATCACTTACTCTGGCTTTCTACTAAGTATTATTATCCATTCAGCTTTATGCGATTTTCTGTTTGAGGCTCTTTTAGGCAGCTTTAAGCCCTTTATTTTACCATGTAAATTTAAGAACATCAGTGTCAAATTTTATAAAATTCTCGTGGGCTTTGACTGGTGTCACTTTGGTTAAATTATACACCAATTTGAGTAAAATTACCACTTGAACATCATCACATATTAAACAAGTGGATACGGTTCATCTCTCCATCTATGTAGACTTCTTTAATACTTCTCAGAATTATAGAGTTTTTAATGGATAGATAGCATTTATTTGCCAATGGCATACACACATGTTACCCGGTGTTTATACAATTATAGATGTGTTTGTGCATAAGATGTAGGGACACAGTGGCCTCCATCACCTAATCTTTAGTTTCCACCTGTAAGAGAGCCTCTGTCTGTCCTGGACCAGGCAAGAGTGTCCGTTGGTTTCCCTCTGCTGGCAGGCAAGAGCTCCTTGGTTTCTGGCATTTAGTAAGTTGAGTTCTACTATTATTTTGTAATATGATATATCTTAAGATCCTATGATTATGGATGGCCTGCCTTTCTCAGCTGTTGGGGTGAGGAGAGCAGTGGTCTCTGGCAGCGCTGTTTTCTTAAGGCAAGAGTGGAACAGGGATTTTTTTTTTGTGGGTTTTGATTTTTCTTTTGCTATTTTATGTCTGCAGCTTTGACAGTTACTGCATTTTCCCTCTGTGCACCTGGCTTTGCGATTTCACTTCTCTCCCTAGTTTTCAGCAGCCTCCCCTTACGTATGTATCTCTACACGGTTAAGACGGTATTAATTGACCCCATGAAAGGGTCATTCAATGCCCAAAGGGGTCACAACCCACAGGTTGAGAACCACTGGTCTAGATGGTGCCTGTGTCTTCTAGTATGGATAGCTGGCATGCTATCAACTCGACACAAGCTGGAATCACCTCAGAAGAAGCTCAGTGGAGAAAATATCCCTGTAGGAAGCCTGTGGGGTAAGGCCCTGGCCATTGTGTGCCATTTCTGGGAAGGTGGTCCTAGGGCATATGTGAGAGTAAACTGGAGAATCAGGGAGGGGAACAGAGAAAAATGTGTAGAGCTCAATAAAAATCAATAAAAAAAGAAAGTAAACTGAGCAATACTGGAATATTTAGGAACAACATTCTTCCATGGCCTCTGGTTTTGCTCCTGCATCAAGGCTTTTGTTCCTGCAACACAGTGCAGTTAGTAGGTCAGGGAGTTTCATAAACTCTTTTATAAAGCTTAATAATAGCAGCATCAGGACCAGTATGTGTTCTCTGACTGGCAATAAAGAGTTACATTTAGTACCCTAGCCTGTGATAAGGACCAATCTCAGCTCCACTTAAAAATTAAAATCAAGGGTGGTTTGGTTTGTATGAAATCACAGTCTAATGGATATGCTCAGAATCACAATATGGCACTAAAGATTAGGATTCCTTTAGCTAGTCCATATCCATTAAAGAATCACAAGATGCAGGCTATACAGATAAAATTCCTTTGGGGAAGGATACAACTTAGCTGCTATTGCTTCAGGATCTATTGAAAGTTGATTTTGGCCATGACTGGGTATTATTACACCACATCTGAGATAGACAACTAGACAAATTGTAGAAGATGAGAAACAGACAAAATTGGTTTTGCTGTTTCCAACCTTGGGGAAACAGAGCTGGCTCAACGACTCGCTGTGCAAGCATAGAACCTGAGTGTGGTGGGTGCCAAGCACTCATGCAAAGGGGAGTGTGGCTGTATATGTCACTCTGGCACTGGGGATGGGGGAGGCAGGCATATTCCTGGAGCTCAATAGCCGGGCAGTCTAGATAATTGCTGACTACCGTTCAATATGAGACCTTGTATACAAAATAAGGTGGAAAGAAACTAATGAAGACACTCAATGTTGACGTCTGGACTTCACACGCATGGGCGCATGGACCTTCATATTCTTATGCACACACAGAAACTCACACAGTGACACACTGTAGGGAAGTAGTCCACATGCATTGGATGCTTACTGGTTGTCGAGCACTATGAATGGTTCTTAGGACACGATGTTATTAAGGTCATCCACCATCTGACCTCAGAGGGTTTTCTGAGAGACTCAAGAAACTGATGTCAGTTCCAGGAAGAATAATGGGACAGCCATTGAACTGATGGAAGGATTTACTAAAATCAGGACATACGCCTTTAATTCTTTTTGTGTCAGAGTCATTTTTATGGAATATGCTAGAAATACATTGTTTTATTTTGATGTTTTGCAGCTGCATTATAGTAAGCTCGAATTGAGACAGAAGGTTTCTTTGAAGTAAAATTGAATAATGTCATAACAAGTAGAGGAAATATATTTCTGACAAATTAATCAATATTAAACTGGTAGCAAGCTTATAATATTTCTATCTTCAAACAGGTTCTCTGTAACATTCTGTTAATAGTTTGCTTGAAAATATGAAAGGTGTGATTTTCAGCCATGGTAATAAGGTGAAACTGGGGAGATTGTCAAATATTTGATGTAGTGACATCAAGAGATAAATTAGGTATGTCTCCCACACTTCGTTGGTTTCCCTCAGAAATATCAGTCTTTTGTAATGTTTGCCAAGTGCTTCTTTAAGAATCCTCCAGAATCTGTCCTGCCTAACCTTCAGAGTCTCTTGTGTAGAGATTTTATAGTGTTTTCAATGTAGAGGACAGATTTGGCAGCATGGATATTAGGGCTTCCTAGACAGGGTCCAGGGACAGAATGTGGGGGTCACAAAGCATTCAACAACAGTAGACATTTCCTGAAGGTGCACTGACCAATAATCAATTTTACAAAACCAAGAGTGACTTGAATCTGAGGTGTTTCTGACAGCTCTCACTGGTGTTGACTTGCACAACTTTTCACTGAAACCTTGGTTCTGAACACACGACATGCCCAGCCTGCTCTGGGAATTCACGCCGTCCTACCACCCAACACCAGGAAGCGCTGCCTGACCCCTTCACTGTAGACTGCTGTGTGTTCTGAACGGCAGTGCTTCTGAGGCACATAGCTTTCTGTTCCTATTTAATCATGTACATTTAGAAAGCAAAGACTTTTAATGTTTTCTTTTCATCAGTCCTCAGCGTGTAAGTATCAAATTACCATGTCTTTGGATTGGACTGTATTAGGATGTTTGATTTAAAAGACCGCTGTTTGAATTGATGACTTGATTTTGTAAAAACACACACAAAATGTTGATTGAATTTTGATTTGTAATTAAGGCATAATTTCCAACCATTTCCAAAGTGGTCCTAAATATATTTCTGCCATTTAGTGACATGTGCTTATGCTAATTGGAGTTCTCAACATTGATGGCCATAAAATAAAAGTGAGCTCTAAAAAAATGTTGATGATGGTCAATGCCCTATAATATCAAATCTTCATTCAAGATTTAATTCTTTACATAAAACACACAAACATGTCTGTGACATTAATGTACAAATTTGCTTTCATCTTTAATAAAGATGGGGCAATTACATGAATATCAAAGAATTATTTTAAAATAAATTTCTTCAAGATTTATGAGCAGTGAATGTTTGATTTATGATACCTTGTCTAGATACCCAGGATCATGCACAATTTCTGAGGCAGAAAAGGTCACTAACTGGAAAAGGCTTAAGGAACTTTGGTATAGATGCAGTTGTTGGTATTAGCAGAGTGTAATCTGGGAAATACTGGAGTTAACTGCGAGGATGAGCATCAGATCCTAAAGCAAGTAAACCCAGAGTCAGTGATATAAAGTGAGGGGGAAAGGCTTGGGACAAGAGGCATAGCTTTACAACAACTTCTATTTTAAAAGTAATCCAGGGAACCCAACCCAAGTGCCACATAGACATAGTCACAAACTAGTGTGATCTTTGTTTGTGAAGTTGAAATCATAGAATAAAAGCTGTTTGGAGATCATCTATTACACTTCATAAGAGAGCATTACAAAATTGGTAGGTAAAGAGATTTTAAATCTTATTATGAGGGCTGGGTTTGACTTGGTTGATTAAGTGCTTGTTATATAAACGAGAGGGTGAGAGTCCAGTGCACATAACCTGTGTGAAAAGCCGCACATGGTGGCATGCCCAGTGCTGAATGTGGAGACAGGACGATCCCTGGGACTCATTGGATGGGTAGCTGAATCAGCAGACCTCAAGTCCCAGTGAGAGTCTTAGTCAAAAAATAAGGTGCGCTGCTTCTGAGGAAAGATATTTGAGGTTGATCTCTAGACTCCACATGCATTCATGAGCACATGCAAACACATGTACCATCCACACATGATAACACACAGCTACCTAAACCAAATGAATAAAGTTTGGCATGAACAATTGAAAAAGCTGAGAATAACTATCTTGGAGATGGCTTGAAGGTAGAAAATATAAAAAGATAGAAGAGAGGATGTGCATTGTTGGGGAGAAAGAATAATAATCATTATTCATTGTGATCTTATAAATTAGAAAAATATCAGTGAGTATTAATCTACAGTGTAGTGTGTCTGGGTCCATAAAAGAGTACTTTTCTAATATTCAAAATAGTCAACATAGAACAGGCTTCATCAGAGTGACCTATCCAGGTCCTCTGAATTCTTTCCACCACTGAGAGTCCACAGGTTGCACTGTTTTTTTTTTTTTTTTTTTTTTTTTTTTTTTACCTTAGGTGAAACTGTTAGAAAATTGAGTTTAGGAAGTTCCAGGTCACCCAACCTTTTCCAGATATGATGTGTAACAGAGCACTGGTAATCAATGAGGAGGTTGTGGGGGAGTCACACTGCATGATCTATGGAGTCCCTTCTCCCCAAACTCATAAAACAATATTTTCCCCTGTGAGTTCACCTCAGTTCATACCCCCAGCCTTCACCCTTGCCACCCTAAGAACTTAAATTGTTTTTTGTCTCAATGCAAGCAGACTTTGGCCTTCTGAAGTCACATGAAAAATAATTGTTGAAATCTGTCATCGTTGTGTTTGTTCTTTCTTTGATACGGTTTTTTTGAGAGGGGATAATACTTGTCTCTTATCGCATGTTCTCTTCGAGTGGTGACTTCCTGCTGTTCTATAATGAATGAATAGGCTCCTGCTGTCACACCCATCTCTCCTCATTCTGCCGTGATCTGGAACAGCTATCTGAGTGGAGGTGACCAGTCCTTCCAGAATTTAGAGTTCCAGCATATGGCATGAAAGAAGAAAACATACATGGAAGTTCTATATCTTACTGTGCCATTTCTGTGAAGATTGTCACACCCTGGACCATAGCACTGCCCTGGTTTCTGGGCTCTGACGCTGCCTTGGCTCTTACCTGTTTCGAAGAGTGATGCTCTTTCAATAATTTATGCTTCTCATAAATTCTCCTTTGATTATAGTAGTCAAGTTAATTTTTAATGATTTCATCCAAAGAATCGTAAGTGATATAAGACTTATACATAAAAATCCCAAAGTTTAATTTACCAATATACAAAACCACTGAAAACCCATTGGACTTGTGAAGTATGTTTCTGAAGAAAAGGCCCATAAGGAGCTGGGAAATCAAAAATATTTCTTAATAATCATAGAGTCAGAACATGTACAAATTGATTCAAGGGGTTTGTAATAGGACCTTGTAGTTTTGGTATTTTCTGCAGTATATCAAAATTACTATGAACACTGATGAATTCCTTCTTTGCTTTGAAATGATCGATCCCGTTTAGATATCCAAAAACTTTCAGCCAGATTGCTAGTAATCCATACGGGTCTCTTTAAATAATGTTCATTCCCTTGGTAGTGCTTGGGAGGCTAAAAGAGGAGAATCACGAAGTTAAAACCATCTTGGACTGCAATATGATTCTCTTCTCTTCTCTTCTCTTCTCTTCTCTTCTCTTCTCCACTTTCTCTCTCTCTCTCTCTCTCTCTCTCTCTCTCTCTCTCTCTCTCTCTCTCTCTCCATACACATACAAGATACAGGAGAGGAAAGGAAAATTGAAATGACGAATAGATGTTGTAGTATTAAAATATTTACAGAATTTGCATCACACACTCTGTAAGTACATATATAAAATGCAGCAAAAGAGAAATATTTGTTTTTTCTTCTGACTCAAGAAGAGTAACTTCATTTCCATCCTTAAGTGCTTTCATAATATTTTTGATGTTATCTTTTATTTACCACCTATGTCTAAATTTCTAGGTCACTTTAGGACAGGCATTTAGGTACAGAATTTCAAAACAATTTCCGCACCTTTGACCAGAATATAATTCTCAATGCCTTTCTTCCACCTGAAGTGTTCATTGAGGAACACAGAATATTTTGTGGGTACAGAAATTGATACTTGATGTCATTAGATTATGGCCAGGACAAAATGGAAAGCTGTCTAACCTATAAAAAGATGACCACATTGTCCTGGATTATGCCTGGATAGAATCGTCAGATTTACCTGTGTCAGGGATGGTGCATTGTCTTAGATGTGGTACAATAAATAAATGGGGTTACAATTTCTTCAGGGTCAAACTAGGTCAGATCTTTACCCTCCCTTTGTAGAATGTTGGCCCAGAAAGACAGATATGCTAGATTTAGCTTACTACTTGTTTTCCTTAGTACCTAATAGACCTGTAATTATTTACATAGTATTTATTAAAAGTTGGAAAATAATAGCCCTATTTATTAGAGTTTGGACAATATAAGTGAGTCTCAAGTTGTATATATTTAGATAAGAAACTTTCACACCAACTAACTGTGGGCCCTCCTTATACAGCAGGAGAATTGATTCTCCATTTTATCAAATCAGTCAGAATATTAGAGTATGAAGAGTCAATGTACAGAAAATTGATCACTTAGATATATAGTTTGTCTATACATTGAGATCAATAACCAAATAACATCCATTTGAAAAGCTACACTATGATTTTTATTTATTAACAGCATAAAATCTGTGAGGTACAAGCCTAGTGAAAGATTCTGCCTCAAGACTCATGTAGACATTGATTGAGGAAAGCAAATCCAGTGCTGATCTGGTGTCTACACATACATGCACACACATGCACTTGTGTGTGCACACACACAACAATTATACTCTCATACACACAAACACCTACACAAACAAGTGCACATACACAATTAGCAAACATCAGCATATACACAGAAAAACTCATGCATGCTAACATTAAAACAACAATTAACCAGGTAATAGATTAACCAAAGGCAGTAGGGAAATGAGCTACCAGCTACACCATGTGAAGCAGGAAGCCAAATTACAAAGCTGTGTTTGAGAAGGAGCTGGGTTAGAACTTTGTCTTCATCCCTTATTAGTTATATGATCTTGAACAAGCTGTTTGACCTTTCTAAATTCCATCTTCACTGCTATAGAATAGAGATAAAATATTACTACCATATTTTGTGTCAATTAATGGCCATAAAATACCTTGAGAGTCTTCTCTTGATGGGAAGGATATATAATTTGTCTGTGGTACACGTATGCACAGATGTGGACACATGCCATATGAGCAGAGGACGTCACATAGAAATCAGATCTCTCCTTTCACTATGTGCATACTAGCATCAAAGTCAGATTATCAGGCTCCATAGCTTGTAGTGGCATTTTATTTGTATTTTAATAAATTAAGCTTGCCTGAGGATCAGAAAAGTAAAACAGCCACACTGGCCAGCCTACAGACCAGGCAGCAATGACACACATTTAATTCCAGTAGCCACAATGGAACACACCTTTAATCCCAGTAGCCACACTATCTTGCCATAGAAACCAGGTGGTACACACCCGTAACCCAGAACTAGAGAGGATTATAAAACTGGAGGAGACAGCTCTCAGTCACAGTCTCATTCTGAGGTTTCCTGGAGGCAGGATCATCATTTTTGGACTGAGGTCAAGATAAAAGCCAGTGGCGGGCTGCTTTGGTTTTCTGTTCTCCATGGTGAACCCCAATATCTATTGCTGGGTTTTATTAATAGTGCTTCAGTAGCCAGCACCTTTCTTCACAGGACTGTCTTGCCAGCCCAGAAGTAGAGGTGATTTGTACTGCCTTATTTGACATCCCTTCTCCTCAAATGTGCTAGCTATAACAGGATACTGAATTGAACTTCATGTCTAGATTTATACTGAGACCTCCCAAATGAGGAAAAACTTCCCTCTTCTAAATGCTGCCCTCAGCAGTCCCTGTGGAGCCTGTGGAGTAGGTAGTAGGGCTAGTGATGATCTCACCTTCTCATGTGTGTAAAGAAGCTGATCATTCATAGACAATACAATCAGAGCCGTTCATTCATAGACAATACAGTCTTGGAACACCTATCTCCTCCTGTATGGATCCCAGTGAGGGAAGTTATATGTTAGCCATTTACATTATAAAAATGTAGACTCTTACATTTAGCTGAATGAAATGGATGACTTTCTTTCAGATGGACTTCTGCATGTTGGGTGCTGGTTTTGGGTAAGGGACAAAAGAATTAGCGCAAGATGGCAGGAGAGAAGATAAACATTGCCTTCAGTCACACCACAGTTGGCATAGAAAGACTTCGGGAGTTTTTCTTCTGAACCTTCAGGCATTCTGGTGAGCTCAGTGAGCTTGAACCACATGGCCAGCTTGCTGACCAGGTACCACAGGAAGGGATAAGGTACATCCTATCAGGAGCAGATGGAGGAGTGAGAAGACATAACATCAGAGGACTCCCGCTCTGAGAAGAGAGTAAGCAGTGTAGTGACATCCTTGCAAACCTCACATTGTTCAGGACACAAATTAAACCTATGTTCTTTTTTTTTCTTTTTTATTTATTTATTTATTAATTTTTTTATTGATAAAAGAAGAATAAAGAAAAAAAACAAATTTCCACCTCCTCCCAGCCTCCCCTTTCCCTCCCCCTCCTCCCACTCTTCTCCCCCTCCTCCCACTCTTCTCCCCCTCCTCCCACCCCTCTCCCCTTCCCCCCACTCCTCTCCCCCTCCCTCTCCAGTCCAAAGAGCAGTCAGGGTTCCCTGCCCTGTGGTAAGTCCTAGGTCCTCCCCCCTCCGTCCATATCTAGGAAGGTGAACATCCAAACTGGCTAGGCTCCCACCAAGCCAGCAGATTGCGTAGGATCAAAACTGCGTGCCATTGTCCTTGGCGTCTCATCAGCCCTCATTGTTCGTCATGAACAGAGAGTTCAGGTTTATCCCATGCTTTTTTTGGTAATAGTCCAGCTGGCCTTGGTGAGCTCCCAATAGATCAGCTCCACTGTCTCAGTGGGTGGGTGCACCCCTCGTGGTCCCGACTTCTTTGCTCATGTTCTCCCTCCTTCTGCTCCTCATTGGGACCTTGGGAGCTCAGTCCATTGCTCCAGTGTGGGTCTCTGTCTCTATCTCCATCCATCGCCAGATGAAAATTCTAGGATGATATGCAAGATATTCGTCAGTATTGCGCTAGGTTAGGGTCATTTCAGGTTCCCTATCCTCAGCTGCCCAAGGAACTAACTGGGGACCTCAGCTTGGGCACCTGGGAGCCCCTCTAGGGTCAAGTCTCCTGCCCACCCTAAAGTGGGTCCCTTAACTAAGAATTGTGGTTCCGTGCTCCCCTATCCAACCTTCCTTTATCCCGATCCTCCTGTTTCCCCAAGTCCCCCCTCCTTCCCTTCTACCTTTTCTCTCCCCATCTCCCCTTACCCCCTTCCCACCCCACCCCCAAGATCCCACTTTTCTCCCCGGCAATTTTGTCTACTTCCCTTATCCAAGAGGATAACGATATGTTTTTCCTTGGGTTCACCTTCTTACTTAGCTTCTTTAGGTTCGCCAATTGTAGACTCCGTGACCCCTATTTATGGCTAGAAACCAAATATGAGTGAGTACATCCCATGTTCCTCTTTTTGGGTCTGGCTTACCTCACTCAGGATAGTGTTTTCTATTTCCATCCATTTGCATGCAAAAGTCGAGAAGTCATTGTTTTTTACCGCAGCGTAGTACTCTAGTGTGTATATATTCCATACTTTCTTCATCCATTCTTCCATTGAAGGGCATCTAGGTTGTTTCCAGGTTCTGGCTATTACAAATAATACTGCTATGAACATAGTTGAACAAATGCTTTTGACATGTGATAGAGCATCTCTTGGGTAAATTCCCAAGAGTGGTATTGCTGGGTCCAGGGGTAGGTTGATCCCGAATTTCCTGAGAAACCGAAACACTGACTTCCACAGTGGTTGCACAAGATTGCATTCCCACCAGCAATGGATGAGGGTACCCCTTCCTCCACAGCCTCTCCAGCAAAGGCTATCCTTGGTGTTTTTGACTTTAGCCATTCTGACAGGTGTAAGATGGTATCTCAAAGTTGTTTTGATTTGCATTTCCCTGATTGCTAAGGAAATTGAACACGACCTTAAGTATCTTTTGGCCATTTGAACTTCTTCTGTTGAGAATTCTCTGTTCAGCTCAGTGCCCCATTTTTTAATTGGGTTAATTAGCATTTTAAAGTCTAGTTTCTTGAGTTCTCTATATATTTTGGAGATCAGACCTTTGTCTGTTGCAGGGTTGGTGAAGCTCTTCTCCCAGTCAGTAGGTTGCCTTTGTGTCTTAGTGACAGTGTCCTTTGCTTTACAGAAGCTTCTCAGTTTTAGTAGGTCCCATTTATTCCATGTTGCCCTTAATGCCTGTGCTTCTGGGGTTATACCTAAGAAGCGATCACCTGTGCCCATCTGTTGTAGGGTATTTCCCATTTTCTCTTCTATCAGATTCAGTGTTTTCGGGCTGATAATGAGGTCTTTAATCCATTTGGACTTGAGTTTTGTGCACGGTGATAGATATGGGTCTATTTTCATTCTTCTACAGGTTGACATCCAGTTGTGCCAGCACCATTTGTTGAAGATGCTTTCTTTCTTCCATTGTTTACTTTTAGCTCCTTTATCGAAAATGAGTTGTTCATAGGTTTGTGGGATAAAATCCGGGTCTTCTATACGATTCCATTGGTCGACTTCTCTGTTTTTATGCCAGTACCACCCTGTTTTCATTACTGTAGCTCTGTAATAGAGTTTGAAGTCAGGGATGGTAATGCCTCCAGAAGATCCTTTATTGTATAGGATTGTTTTGGCTATCCTGGGTTTTTTGTTTTTCCATATAAAGTTGATTATTGTCCTCTCCAGATCTGTGAAGAATTTTGATGGGACCTTGATGGGGATTACATTGAATCTATAAATTGCCTTTGGTAGAATTGCCATTTTTACTATGTTGATCCTCCCAATCCAAGAGCAAGGGATGTCCATCCATTTTTTGGTATCCTCATCAATTTCTTTCTTCAATGCCTTAAAGTTCTTGTCAAATAGATCTTTCACTTCCTTGGTTAGATTTACCCCAAGATATTTTATGCTGTTTGTGGCTATCGTGAATGGAGAAGCTTCTCTGATTTCCCTCTCTGCTTCCATATCCTTTGTGTATAAGAGGGCGACTGATTTTTTGGAGTTGATCTTGTATCCTGCCACATTACTAAAGCTGTTTATCAGCTGTAAAAGTTCTTTGGTGGAGTTTTGGGGGTCGCTTATGTACACTATCATATCATCTGCAAATAACGAAAGTTTAACTTCTTCCTTTCCAATTCGAATCCCCTTGATCCCATTATGTTGTCTTATTGCTATTGCTAGAACTTCCAGCACTATATTGAAGAGGTATGGCGAAAGTGGACAGCCTTGTCGTGTTCCTGAGTTAAGCGGGATGGCTTTGAGTTTCTCTTTGTTTAATTTGATGTTAGCTGTCGGCTTGCTGTAAATAGCTTTTATTATATTTAGGTATGACCCTTGTATCCCTAGTCTTTCCAAGACTTTTAACATAAATGGATGTTGAATTTTGTCGAATGCTTTTTCAGCCTCTAATGAAATGATCATATGGTTTTTTTCTTTCAGTTTATTTATATGCTGGATTACATTGATAGATTTTCGTATGTTGAACCAGCCCTGCATCTCAGGAATGAAGCCTACTTGATCATAATGGATAATTTTTCGGATGTGTTCTTGGATTCGGTTTGCCAGTATTTTGTTGAGGATTTTTGCATCGATATTCATGAGTGAGATCGGCCTGTAATTCTCTTTCCTGGTTGAGTCTTTGTGTGGTTTTGGTATCAGAGTAACTGTAGCTTCATAAAAGGAATTTGGTAATGACCCTTCTGTTTCTATATTGTGAAATACATTAAGGAGTATAGGTATTAGGTCTTCTTGGAAGTTCTGGTAGAATTCCGCATTGAAACCATCTGGTCTTGGGCTTTTTTTGGTAGGGAGGTTTTTGATAACCTCTTCTAATTCTTCGCGACTAACAGGTCTATTAAGATTGTTCACCTGGTCCTGATTTAACTTTGGTAAATGATATTTGTCTAAGAAAGTATCCATTTCCTTTACATTTTCCAGTTTTGTGGCATATAGGCTTTTGTAGTAAGATCTAAAGATTCTCTGAATTTCCTCTGTGTCTGTGGTTATGTCCCCCTTTTCATTTCTGATCTTATTAATTTTCAAATTCTCTCTCTGCCATTTGATTAGTTTGGATAGGGGTTTTTCAATCTTGTTGATTTTCTCCAGGAACCAGCTTTTTGTTTCATTGATTCTTTGGATTGTTCTCTGTGTTTCTATTTTATTGATTTCAGCCCTCAGTTTGATTATTTCCAGTCTCCTACTCCTCCTAGGTGAGTCTGCTTCTTTTTTTTCTAGAGCTTTCAGGTGGGCTGTTAAGTCTCCAATGTGAGCTTTCTCTGTTTTCTTTAAGTGGGCACTTAGTGCTATGAACTTTCCTCTTAGGACTGCTTTCATAGTGTCCCATAAGTTTGAGTATGTTGTTTCTTTATTTTCATTGAATTCCAGGAAGACTTTAATTTCTTTCTTTATTTCTTCCTTAATCCAGGTATGGTTCAGTAGTTGGCTGTTCAGTTTCCATGACTTTGTAGGCTTTCTGGGGGTAGCCTTGTTGTTGAATTCTAACTTTAATCCATGGTGATCTGATAAGACACAGGTTGTTACTAATATTTTTTTGTAACTGTGGATGTTTGTTTTGTTACCGACTATGTGGTCGATTTTCGAGAAGGTTCCATGAGCTGCAGAGAAGAAGGTGTATTCTTTCCTATTTGGGTGGAATGTTCTATAGATGTCTGTTAAGTCCATTTGCTTCATTACCTCCATTAATTGTCTTATTTCTCTGTTAGGTTTCTGTCTGATTGACCTGTCCATTGGTGAGAGAGGAGTGTTGAAGTCTCCTACTATTAGTGTGTGCGGTTTGATGGCTGCCTTGAATTTTAGCAATGTTTCTTTTATATACGTGGGTGCTTTTATATTAGGGGCATAGATGTTCAGGATTGAGACTTCATCCTGATGAACTGTTCCTGTTATGAATATAAAATGCCCCCTCCATCTCTTCTGATTGATTTAAGTTTGAAGTCAACTTTGTTAGAGATTAGTATGGCCACACCTGCTTGTTCCTTAGGTCCATTTGCTTGATAGGCCTTTTCCCAACCCTTTACTCTGAGTAGGTGCCTGTCTTTGTGGTTGAGGTGTGTTTCTTGTAAACAGCAGAATGTTGGATCCTGTTTTCTTATCTAATCTCTTAGCCTGTGCCTTTTTATAGGTGAGTTGAGACCATTGACATTAAGTGATATTAATGACCAGTGGTTGTTAACTCCGGTCATTTTTTTTTAGTCGTAGAGTTTGTGTGTATCCCTTCTTTGGTTTGTGTTGATGAAGGGTCTCTAGATGTCTGAGTTATTGTGGTCATTGTTGGACTCCTTGGTTAGTGATTTTCCTTCTATTACTTTCTGTAAGGCTGGATTTGTGGCTGCATATTGTTTGAATTTGTTTTTATCCTGGAAAATTTTATTTTCTCCATTTATAGTGAACGAAAGCTTGGCTGGGTATAGTAGTCTGGGCTTGCATCCGTGGTCTCTCAGTTTCTGCAGTACATCTATCCAGGACCTTCTGGCTTTCATGGTTTCCATGGAAAAGTCAGGTGTAAGTCTGATAGGTTTACCTTTGTAAGTAATTTGGCCTTTTTCCTTTGCCGCTCTTAATATTTTTTCCTTATTCTGAATGCTTTGTGTTTTGATAATTATATGGCGAGGGGATGTTTTTTTTTGATCCAGCCTATTCGGTGTTCTGTATGCTTCTTGCACCTTCATAGGTATATCTTTCTTTAGGTTGGGAAAGTTTTCTTCTATAATTTTATTAAATATATTTTCTGGACCATTGAGCTGCACTTCTTCTCCTTCTTCTACTCCTATTATTCTTAGGTTTGGTCTTTTTATTGTGTCCCATATTTCCTGAATGTTTTGTGATGAGAGTTTGTTGGACTTGCTGTTTTCTTTGATCATAGTGTTTATTTTCTCTATGGTATCTTCAGAATCTGAGAGTCTTTCTTCTATATCTTGTATTCTGCTGGTTATGCTTGTTTCTGTAGTCTCTATTCGTTTACCTAGATTTTCCATGTCCAGCCGGCCCTCTGTTTGTGTTTTCTTCTTTGCCTCTATTTCAGTTTTCAAGTCTTGAACTGTTTCCATTTTCTGTTTGATTGTTTTTCCTTGGTTTTCTAGGGTATCATTCACTGATTTATTCAATTCTTCAAACTTTCTGTTATATTTCTCATCCATTTCTATAAGGGCGTTTTTTACATGCTGTTTAAGGGCGTCAATCACTTTCATGAAGTCAATCTTTTCTCCTTCTTGATTAAGGTGTTCATGTCCTTCCGTTGTGAGGTCGCTGGTTTCTGGTGGCTTCATGTTACTTTTCAGTTTGTTGGGCGAATTCTTGCCTTGGCGTCTGCCCATCTCTTCTTCCAAATACTCCCTTATGGATCTTCTTTTACCAGATCAGGTCTTCTTGCCTACCCAACGCGGCCTCCCCAATGTTGGCTCTCCTGGCACCAAGGGATCAGGTCTCCGTGCCCAACCCTGGCTCGTCCCAACGCTGGTTCTCCCCAATGCTGGTTCTCCTGGGGCTGAGAGATCAGGCCTCCATGCTGGTTGGGCAGCTCACAAACAAAGCACCTACCCTGCTGGGTGCAGGCAGGCCACAGAAACAAAGGAACTGCAGCCCGCCTGGGCGCCCCGAGGACTGGTACCCAGCGCCCAATGCCACGCGCCGAGGGAGGGCGGTGGGGCCCAATTGGGGAGGGCTCTGGACGGAAGCTGGGTGGGCCAGGAAGAAAGAGGCAGTACCTAGGGAATAGAGGTCCTGCAGAGAGCCCAAGAAAGACAGGAGGCCAAAGGACCCCCGAGCTCCCCGTCCTCGGCTGGCGCCGCGGGCCAGAAACTCACCCCCACGCTGGTTCTCCTGGGGCCGAGAGATCAGGCCTCCGTGCTGGTTGGGCAGCTCGCAAACAAAGCGCCTACCCTCCTTGGTGCAGGCAGGCCACAGAAACAAAGGCACTGGAGCCCGCCCGGGCGCCCCGAGGACTGGGACCTAGTGCCCAGACAGGCTGGGCTGGGCGATGCCACCCACCAAAAGAGGGGGGGGGCGAAGTGGGGGGGCTCTGGACGGAAGCTGGGTGTGCCAGGAAGAAAGAGGCAGTACCCAGGGAATAGAGGTCCTGCAGAGAGCCCAAGAAGGACAGGAGGCCAAGGGACCCCCGAGCTCCCCATCCCCGGCTGGCGCCGCGGGCCAGAAACTCACCCCAACGCTGGTTCTCCTAGGGCCGAGAGATCAGGCCTCCGTGCTGGTTCTAAACCTATGTTCTTTTGAGATACATGTTTGCAAACAAAAAATAGGCCAATAACGGTAAAGAATATTTTCTGAGTCAGCACCCATCAGTGAAACCAGTGGATGCCAAGGCCCCCAAGCTCCTCCCCTTGGGAAAAGGAGCATCCTGTCCTTCTTGTTAAGTCTTTCGATGCAGTAGATCTTCACAGAACTAACTATTCCTCTCGTCACTCCCAGCAAAGGCTATGGTGTATCTATTGCTCTTTCCAAGTAGCATAGTACCAAATAGGTTTTTTCTAATGGTTTTACTACTTCTTGTACTGTGTGTGTGCGTGTGTGTGTGTTGAATGCATGTGTGTCTTTATGCACAGATGTATATCTGCCCAGAGCGTCCCTAAGTTAATGCGGGGTCTTCCTTGATCACTCTCCACTTTTTTCACTGAGGTAGAATATCTCAAATGAACCCAATGCTTACCTGATACAGCTACCCTCTTGAGGGGACCCCTGATCCAGACTTCTCAGTGCTGGAATTACAGGTGAGCTTCCACATCCACCCAGCATTTACACTGATTTTGGTGATCAAAACTCCAGTTCTTGTGCTTACATTTTATCCACTGAAACCTCTACCTGGTGCCTGGGCTTATTGTTTGATACAAGAATTTTTATTTGAAGGTAGTTTGACTGTCAACAAACTAAGAGCTAGTCAAAATTGATCACTAGGAACCTACAAGCTTCAGGTGTTGGGTCATCACCTTTCTTCTTAGAACAATTGTTTTCCCCACTAGACATCAGAATCCCATCGCAGCGTCCTTCATCCTGTCCTAGCACCTGTATTGGTGCCTCTTTGGTCGACATTGGAGCTTAGCATTGGTAATATAGTTTCAGTCTTGGGGTGTCTAAGGATTTCCTGACATCTTTGTACTTTTTGCAAATAATACCCAGCTAGCTTTGTGGTCAGGGCTGGGATAAGTGGAGTCCATTGAATTTTGCGGTGTACATTTAGTGTTAAGACTTGGTTCTGGCAGCCATTCACAGAGCAACTGATTCTTGCAGGTGATGCCAATATAATTGCAAAAATAAATCAGAAGAAGCAGGGCTTGTTCACAGCATTTAAAGTTTCTCTTTTCTCCAATGAATCCTATCTTTGTAAGCCAGCTTAACCATGTTGGCGAGTCGTGAGGCTTTGCTTTCTAACGGCTTTCAGAAGTGCCAGTAGCTACAGGTGATGGCTAACAACCGTACATGTTTTCCTGCAATATAATGAAGTACCAAGTTAAATAAAAAGGTAAAGGGCCAAGTTTTATAAAATTGACAAGAAGAGGGAAATGGAGCATTTAATAAGATTTGTCTTAAAGCTGTTATTTTGGAGATTTAAGTAAATCCTCTTAAATACTCCAATTTTGAGTCATAAGTGTGCCTTAAAGATTTCTTTCCTAACAGTGTAAATAAAACAAAAACAACCCTTCCATTTCTGGGTGTGATGATGGCTTCTTTCCTCCCAGGGTCGTGGGAGGCTGTGCTCTGAGATCCATGAGTGATGTAGTCACACTGATTATGCTATTTAAAAGGTGTCTCTACTTTTCTTTTTAAAAGACAACTGACATTATTTTCAGGATTTGACTACTTTGAGATCAAAGTTCACCCTCTGGGTCAGGTTAATTTAGGCAGACATATTTTAGTGCTTAACAACAGAGCGCATTCCTCAACTGTAAATTTCAGTTTCCTGTCATAGAAACCCCAAAGGGATACCTGTCATAATGAGAATATTTAGATTAATTGGGGTCTCTGCGATGCTTTCTGGCCCAGGAGGACATATTCACCTCAGGTAGGTCTGGATTGTCCTATGAAAGACCCCAAGGCTTAGAGGTTTATGACTTTCTGCCTTCATTCTCACCATCAAGAAATGTTCTTTGTCTACATGAAGGCTTCCCTTCCTAGTTTAATTTTCTTCCTTCCCTGTGGTGGAAAAGACACAGCTGGTCCATATTTCTGTGTAGTTATTTTATTTGTGATAAGCTTATCCCATTGCTTTGATTAAAAAAGGAGATACTAATTTCTAATTTAAAATAGTCTTTAATTAATGAAAAACCCTCAAGTCTTAGTTTCTTGTGAGTTTGGAAGGTCTTGCTAGTCCACAGGGAACACACAGTTTTGAGAAACATCATCCTTGCTCTGTAAAATGCCAAGCGTCTTGCAACAAACATTTATTTAGAGGAATAGTTTGCTTACAAAAGAAATGCCTTTCTGGAAACTTAAATGGGTAGATACAGACTGTGCAGCATTTCCCCCAAGGTTTTAGCATCTCAAGATGGCCTCTGAAGTGTTACAGAACCTTGATCCCCAGAGACCCGAGGCTTCCAAATCTATTTAATAATATACTAAGTGTGACCAAGGTTTTTTTCTTAGTGCTTTGAACTGTTTGAATGTGACCAATTGGTGAGAATTAATCTAAATACCAGAGAAGTACTGAAAAATACATCAGAACAAGAAATTCATGTCAAATCTTCCCAAATTTTTATATATCTTGAACAATTTCCCAGGCGCTTCATGTGAGAGTGGAATTTTTAAAAGTCAAATTTGTGTTTGCTACAGTTAAGATGCTCACAGCTGGGAAGCTGGCTTCCTCCATACTTCTCAATTTATGACCATTCAATGAGAAGCATGTTATTTCATATGTAGAGACATTTTAATAAAAGCCTCCGGCCTTCATGTCCTTTCTTCAGATTTTTAGCAGATGGCACTGTATCATTCTTGATACTTAAAGAGACAACTTGCCTTAAGCAGTATGAAACACGGCCTTAATGCAAAACAGGGATGTGTATTTTCCAGTCAGTGACTGAGGACAGAAAAAAACCAAAAGTGTAGCTATGCTAAGGGAGGATTCATGTTCTTTCCAGAAACTTCTCATTTAGAAAATGTAATTAAATTTTTGGAAGTTATCTGGTGACTCCTGCGTATTGATCATGACATGGAGCTCTTTGCGCACCCACGCCCTTTGGAGGCTCTTCCTATCTTCTCTAAGAGCTCAACTAAATACCTGAGATTCCTTCAAGAGGGCAGGCAACCTGTACACAGTCATCACTTTCCTTGGCCACTGAATCAAGATTTGAACACAAGCTACCTTACTCTAAACTCCTACTTCCAAGCCATCTGATAGCATTATTTTCAACTAGAGAAATGTGTCATTTGTTCACTCTTGATGTCTTTAAAACTCTCAAATGTTTTTCCATTTTAAACCACAAAGTCATATACAAGCTGTTTGAAAGGATGCTGAGCTTAGCATCCTGAATGTCAGGACCTTGTCTCAGAGATTTAGCCTGGTCACTAGTGTTTCAGAGAGATACACTGGCTGTAGCAATTATATTTGTGCATTAGCAGAACTCAGGGAACAGTCATTTCTTCTAACGCTATTTTTCTCCCTTTTTAAAATATTCTTGGAGGGAGACTGCCTTTTCTACCTATTAGAAAATAACATCAAGTATTTATCTAATTTATGTGGCTTGCATACACACATTCTGTCCTATGCTGACCTTACTCATTTCCTTTTTCTCTGGCAAAGAGTACTCATTGATTGAGCAACTTGAACAGACATGGTGGCAGAGTGAGACCTCACATAACTCCAATATGTGTAGAAGATGACTAGAACTGGGTGTGAGCTATTCAAATATCTTCTCTTTCTATGCATTCTGACAATTTCTTTTCCTGTGGCATCCTATTTGTGTGTGGTCATGACTAAAAATCATATAAATTGCATGATTCACCAACAAATGAAACTGAGGGCTAGAATTATTTTAATACCTCTGTGGTTTGTTGAGCAGAAAGTTCTGTCTAAATAATGTAAGCAAAACCAAAGCAGATTCATGGACACTGCTTCATATTTTCACTAGTGTGATTATTAGAGATTCTGCATGTTAGAAATGGTCTTCACTTAGCATGCGATTTATATGATCAGAGTTACCTATAATTTAAAATTAATGCCATATTTTAAATTAAAGAGCCCACAGTATTTTTCCATATTTTAAACTTTAACTGTTGTTGTTGCTAAAAATCTTATATTTTCTTTCCTCATGTGCATGTGTTTGCAATATATGAGTGACAAATTGCGTACATGCAGAAGCATGTGAATGTGTGCATACAGAAGTGTGTGGGCTTGAAATTGATGTTAGGAGTATTGTCCAGTCATTTGCTGCTCTGTTTAGTGAGTCAGGGTCTCTCAGCTGAGCGCTCAGCTGGTGACATGGTTGGGCCAGATAGTTGGCTTACTCTGGGCACTTCCTGTCTGAGTCTTCTGAACACGGCAGTGATAGGAGAGCGTCTATGCCACCTGGTACTGATGTTGGTTCCAGTGACCCAACTCTGGTCCTCATGATTGACAGCAGAAGCTCTACCCACCAAGCAATCCTTCCAACTCCCAAATTCACACTTTTAAGAGAATTTTTTTTTTTTTAATTTTAGGACATGATTGGTTTAAGAGGTTGATCAACTTAACAAACTAATTTTTTAAACATTTATAAATGTGGTCATTTGAAACTGAAACTATAAATATTATACATTCATTTTTTTAAAGCCCCCAAGGACTTGGCCAGACAAGTTCATATCTCTAATGAGCATAGCTGCCTTGAAAATTTAAACAAGCTTCTAATTCTAATAAATTATTAAACTTACAAATATAGTAAATCTAGTTCTCTGAAATGTTCTAATTCTGTTTACAAACTCAGTCAAAAATCTTGTACCTTTGACTTCAAATCACAAGTCAATTACATATTTTAAATTGAAATTCTGAGGTTAATCTGTCAGACTCCAATGTGCCAATTCCACATCATTACAAACACTTTAAGCACTGAATATACACAGATTGTCTCAATGATTAAAAACCTATTCGTGAACTTGACACAAAAGTATTAGTACTTCATCATCTTTATAATTAATTCTAAACCGTCGTGGATTTGGAAAGACATTCACTAAGAGCTTATTTTTATCATCTCAGGTGTAGAATCTGAGGCTTTGTATTGCAGGGCGAGCCTTCTAATCTTCACTGTGGATACCTGCTGTGATAACTAGGCTCCAAGCTTTGTCCTCTGTGAGGGTGGTCTCACCATCACCTGGTAATGCGGCAGAGGCTGAGAGCAGCCAGTCTGAGAGATATATACCACCCAGTACGCCTAATTCTCGACACATTGCCTTTCATTTACGTATTTCCAGATGAAATGGGAATATCTCACACTATCCCTGACACTGGGTTATAAACAGATATTTTAATGACTTTTTTATTCTTTGTATTTCTCATAGTTATAAATGA
This sequence comes from Microtus pennsylvanicus, assembly GCF_037038515.1. Classification (NCBI taxonomy): domain Eukaryota; kingdom Metazoa; phylum Chordata; class Mammalia; order Rodentia; family Cricetidae; genus Microtus; species Microtus pennsylvanicus. The sequence continues at coordinate 73,906,268 of NC_134585.1, read as the reverse complement.
ATATTAATGTGATAAAACGTGCTATAAAAATCACAAAATATTTTTGTAAGTTCTTTAAAATTTTGTTTTAAGATTTATTCATTATTTTATATGTATGAGTGTTTGCCTGCATATATGTATATATATCATGTGTGCATGCCTAAACTGGTGTCCCCAGTCCTCTGCAACTGTAGTTACAGATGATAAGTGTTGTTAACCACTGAGCCCCAAGGTTTAGCAAATACATCAGCTATGGCAGAATAGAGAAGATTATGGAAGACTTCCTCACAATTCTAGTGTATTGAATTTCATTTTTCTTTTTAATTAGTTCATTACTAAAATAGTCAAACTTCAAGAAACATAATTTCTTTTTTCCTTTCCCTCCCTTTCTTCCTTCCTTCCTTCTTTCCTTCCTTCCTTCTTTCCTTCCTTCCTTCTTTCCTTCCTTCCTTCCTTCCTTCCTTCCTTCCTTCCTTCCTTCCTTCCCTTCTTCCTTCCTTCCCTTCTTCCTTCCTTTTTTATGTAACCCAGATTGGCCTTGAAAATGATATTCTCTCACATCAATCTTCTGGAGTGTTGGGATTCTAAGAGTGTGCCACCATGCCTGGGTCCACACAAATATCTTTCAAATGACTTTTTAATGATGTGATAACCAAAACAGCAGCAAAGAAAAAGCAGGTCATTAGACTTCATCAAAATGGAACCCTTTGTGTATAGACTCACAAAATAGCTATTTACAGGTGCTCAAGGCCTGCTTCTTTTTCAGTAAGGAAGAATTATAATAACAAATAAATAGCAACATTTTCAGGTACAGGGGAGAGCACTAGAGCCCAGCAAGGGAGAGATGAGAACCACTTAAAACACACAGGATTGAGATGGCAATGCAGGAGGAGGTGCAACCCTGCCTCCCCAATCACAAGGGCCTCTCCTCTACAGCTGGGACGATCATCCATCACACCAATGCTATCAACATATATGCCTAGACCCTCCCTGCTAAAAGAATTCCATAGTCATCACAAGGTTGGAGCCCCCTTAGGAAGCTACTTGCAGTCTGTACCACAGCTTTGCCTGGGAGAAGACAGAAGCTTACATGGTCTTCCAACGTGAAGCGCTTAGGCTGTTACAGCAAAGGTACCATTCTGGGTGCAAAGCTAGGCTACAGGCAGGCTACAAGCCACATTCCACCACTCAGTCTGATCCATCAAGTGATCCAGCTATCCTAGGTATCTGAAGGAAGTGACATCAGCAGGTCCGTGATAACTGATAAGTGCAATCATCCTAGGTGCCCAGCAGTGGATGGGTGGCTGAATAAAATGTGTTCACAGAAGAAAATTCTGCCATATGTGATGTCATGAACAAAGGCAGACTGTTAAGTGCAATGAGACACACACAGCAACACAAATCTAGCGTGCTTTACCTCCTATGTCGAAACTAAATAACAGTGAATCATTGTGTATATTGATTCCTAGAGTCTGTAAGGGCTGGGTGGAGGTGAGAGGAAGGTATAGAAAGGTAAACTAAATGCAGTCAGGTAAAAGGTAGATCTAGGGTTCAGTATCAGACGATGAGTGTGCTTCGTAAAAGCAGATAAGCTGCTTAATTTTTTTTTTAATTGACAGTAGATTCTTCTCTGGTACAATACATCCTGACCACAGATTCCCCTCTTCTAACTCCTCCCCCAACCACCCACCTGCCCTCTCCCCCAAATCCACTCCCCCTCTGTTTCTCTTCAGAAAGGAGCAGGCCTCCAAGAGACAACAACCAAGCACAACAAAGCAAGATACAATAAGACAGTGTAAAAGCCCTCAAATTGAGACTGCACACGGCAACCTAATAGGAAAAAAGTGTCCCAGGAGCAGGTAAAAGAGTCAGAGACACACCCACTTGCATTGTTAGGAGTCCCACAAAAACACCAACCTAACAGGCACAGCATATATGCAGGGTTGCAGTCTCTAAGAGGCCAACTAAGCCTGCTTAGCTGATTCAGTGGACCATGTTCTCCTGGTGTCCTTCACCCCCTCTGACTCCTACAATCTTTCTAGCCCCTCTTCCTGAGAGTCCCTGAGCTCCCAGGGGATGAACCCGAAGGGATGGAAACCTCCAATTTAGAATCCCTCTTCACAAAATTTCTGCCTTGGGGAGTCTTTACACCTGCTCCCAGAAGAAGCCTCTCTAATGATGTCTGGACAAGACACCAATCTATGAGTACAATAGACTGCCATTAGGAATTATTTTATTGAAGTTTTTCTTTCTTTTGTCAGTTTGGTTCTACCCTAGGTCTCTGGGCTGTGTTCCAGGCCATTCAAGCTGTGTTGGGCAAAGGCTCCCTCTCTTGACACTGGCCTCAAGTTAAAGTAGACATTGGTTGGCCAGTCCCCCAAGTTCTATTCCACAGTTGCCCCAGCACATCTTGCAGGCAGGACAGATTGTTGGTTGATAGTTTTGTGGCTGGGGTGTTCAGGTTTCTCTTTTTGTAGCCTACATGGTATCTTCCTGCAGCAAAGCACTAGAACATAGGGGTGAAGGTTCTGGTTAGGCAGCAGCTTAACCTCTCTCTCTCTCTGGTTTTTTTTTTTTTTTTTTTGGTTTTTCGAGACAGGGTTTCTCTGTGGCTTTGGAGCTTTGGAGCCTGTCCTGGAACTAGCTCTTGTAGACCAGGCTGGTCTTGAACTCACAGAGATCCACCTGCCTCTGCCTCCCGAGTGCTGGGATTAAAGGCGTGCGCCACCATCGCCCGGTGCAGCTTAACCTCTCTACATGCAATTATCTGTGTGGATGTTGCCCTCAGCAACCCGCAGTAAGTTTTCAGAGAGTGACCCTCTGTCCTAGCATAGTCTGGGTTGTTTGGGGATCTCCTTGGCCAGCAACTTGATCTATTGCAACCCTGCCCCACCATTAGAAGCCTTGCTTGGTTATTTTTCCCCATCACTAGGAGTCCCTATGAGGGTTCTCCTCATAGATTACAGGACATTTTCACTGCACTAGGTTTCCACAGCTCCTCTAAGTGCCTCACCATTCCAGCTATCTCTCCCTTCACTCTCTGCCTCTATCCTATCGCCCAAATGATCCCTCTAGCTCCTGTCCTCACCCATCTCAGCCAATCAAGAAAATCTGCTCTATTTCCCCCTCCAAGGGATATACATGTCTCTAGAGTTCCTGTCTTTACCCAATCTCTCAGGGTCTATGGATTATGGCTTAATTATCATTTACTTAACAGCTAATATCCACTTATAAGTGGATATATTTGTCTTTCCTAGCCTTTTAAAGAACTTTAAAAGAGGAATTTGAAGATTTCAACCATGAAACTGATAAAGAAATGATGTGATAATTACTCTGGTTTTATCTATGCACTGATTGAAATAGAATGGTATACCCATGTATATTATTATTATGTTATTAATTTTTGTGAATTATAATACTCTATCAAGAAACCGAAAGACAAATTACATAATGGAAAGAATATTTGCAAATTGTTTATCTGATGATATCATAGCATCAAACATACATTAACAATAATCTCTTACATTTCCACAACAGGAAGACAAAAATCTAAATAAAGACAAAGAATTTGAATGGATATTTTTCCAAAGAACTTACACTGATGTCCAATAAGAACATGGAACGTAAAATTAAAACACTCATGAGCTACCAACTCGCATCAACTAGGATGGTTACTAAATAAAAGAAATTGACTAGTAGTAACAAGGACGTAGAGAAATTAGAATGCCTGTACATTGCCAGTGGGAACACTGATGTAGCTACTGCAGAAAACAACTGAGCATCACCACCAAAAGAGTTAAATTCATACTTATCATATGACCCTAATTCTGCTCCCATCCCAAAGAATGGAAAGCAGATGTTCAAACAAAATGTTGTTCATGAATATTCATGGAAGCCCTATTCACAGTAGACAAAAACTGGAAACAACTTTGTCTCTACTGATGAATAGATTAAGGAAAGACAGTATGCCCTTAAACTGGAGTATTATTCAGCTATCAAAAGGAATGACACATGCTGTAGCATGAATCTTGAAACATGCCAAGTGAAAGAATCCAGACACAATGGGACTGCAGAGAGAGTTCAGTGGTTACGAGTGCTTGATGCTCTTGCAGAGGACCTGAGCTATGAACTCAGAATTCATTTTGGGCAACTCACAACCATGTATAACTCCCGATCCAAAATCTGATGGTTTCTTCTGGTCTCTAAGGATGTTGCACACATGTGCATGCACACACACACATACATACACACACACACACCACAGTCACACGGACACAAAAATTAAAATATAAAAAAAGGAATCCAGAGACAAAAGGTCCTGTAGAGTATGATTCCTGTATGTTAAATAAAGAGAATAAGTAATTTATAGGCTCATTTATATAATTTTGTTTGTTGGGAGTTTGGGCAGCAAAATGAAGAATGACTATGTGATGTTGGAAGAGAAGATTGAGTCGGCATTTACATAAAATTTGACTGTATTTGAAGCAGCTAAATTACGTACCTTACAATGGTTAGTTGATCTTATGTGCATTTCTTCTTAATTTTTTTTAAAGATCCATGTATTTTTATTTTATGTGTTTGAGTGTTAGCCTGCATGTATGTCTGTGTATCCTGTATGTGTGTCTTGTACCTAAGGAAGCTAAAAGAGTATTAAGCTCCTTGGGACTGGAGCTTTAGGTGGGTGTAGGCATTAGGAACTGAATCCACATCCTCCCCAGGAGCAGGTAGTGCTCCTCACATCTGCATGACCTGTCAGCTGTCCCAACATTTTTATTTAACTCAAAAGGAAAAGACTTTTCCAAAAAGTCCTATGTATTTTTTTTCTGCCTCCACTGAGAGCGATATTAAGGATTAAATGCTGACAACACTGCCCACATTGGTGCACAGTTTACAACTCTGTGAAAATATTTTCACTTGGCAGGTGGTGGATGAAGGTGTGTAGTGTCCATAAGCCACATCTTTTCAGAAACAGCCCGGCCCAAGCCCTTCTTAGGAAAAAGATTATTGGCAGCAACGGCATCAATTATGACTTCTCATTCCTTTTTTTTTCCTGCCCAAACCCCAGAAGCCTTCCTTCCTACGAAGAATTTTATTAAGCACCAAGATCCTCAGGACCAAGATGTGAAAGTCAGAATAATTCTCATGTGAACTTCACTCCCACTTTATAAAGTGATAAAAAGAAAATAGCACAATTTCTGCTATTATGCTTGAGAAGAATTACAACAAAAAACCAGTACCATACCTAGCTTTTGAACAAGTTCCAAAGATAGGAAGAAACATTACCCCTATTTTATAGAAAGGAGACTGAGGAACAATAAAACCAGAAAAACTCACTAGACATTCATAGCTAGAAAACGGAGGAGGTAGTCGTCCCTCCAGAAAATCTTAACATCCAGCCCCTCCCTCAGCCAAGAGTCTTAAACTCATGGTTTTCTATTTTGTCTCCCCAACAACAACAACAAAACCTGTCAAGAGAAAGACCTGAAGTGTTTTATGGTCCCTGAACACCCACAAGATTCTATGCACTTCCTAGTTTTCTTTACCCTTGAGGCCATGTGACTGATTATGACCTTTGAACTGTGAAGGGTTGTATGTCATTGTTCATCTACAGCTCTTAAAAGATGCAGGTTCTCCAGGCTTTCTCTCCCATCTGCAAACAACAAAGAGGAAACTTGGAGAGGGCGGAGACTCAGATGAGCCCTACCTGGATCCCTGAGTGCGTGCAGGAGGAACATTGTGCCCCCCTTAAAGGAAAATAAACAAGTGGCAACGAGACCCACCTCAGACATATGTGAGAAACACTTACTATGTAAGGTCATGAGTTGACTTGGTGCTAACAAGTATGCCAGTGTCTTGTGTCAAGATTCACTATAAATGACAGAAAACCTTGACATGATGTTTCTGGGGCCCCCTGGTGTCTCCTTAGTGATTTGATTGTAGGACTGTGCCCTCATGGAGGGATATGGCAGATGTAACTGGTTAACATGGGATAATTAGTGTGGTTACAACTCCAAAAGGAATTTTTATTCTCTAAAGAAACTGGACACAGAATGGATACACAGGAAGAACACCTCTTCAGACCAAGGTAGTGTCTATCCGCAGTAGTGGTCTTGTCTGAAGATTGGTAGCACACCATTACCCAGATGCAGCTGGGAGAGAGATTGCACAGATTCAGCCTCACCCCTTCTGAAGAACCCAGCCCCACTAGCATCCTGACCACTGTCCTCCCAGCTTCCAGAATTGTGGGGGAATACATTTCTGTGCTTTAGCCTCTGATTTGTCATTGGCCGCTCTGGCTGACAAACACAGCGACCCCTGTCTGCTGCATAGGAGTTGAAGGGCTGTTCAGATGCGGTCCTTCCTTGGATGCATCATCAGCACCAGGGCTTTGTGATAGAACCCGGGACTGTCCAAGAAGCTCATTGTGTAAAATGGCCCAAATAAAGCATCTATACCTTGCTAGAAAGAAAATCTTTTTACAGATAAACTCGGGGAGGCTTGTGGGGGTGAAACCGTGTGTGAATGGTGATAGGGTGTGCTCCAATACATGGTCCTGAAGATCTTGGGGCCAAGCAAGACAATTTTAAGATAAGAAATTGGAATTTCTCACTAATAAATTCTTTATCCTGAGAGAAGGGAAGCCTCAGACAAGAGAACCCGTTGACCCCAGGAGCTTGTTCCCACATTGAGAGCAAACTCAATCTTCCTGGGCCAGGTGTAGGTCTCTCTTTCTGCCTGTGGATTCTGGTTACTTCCCTGCCTTCTTGAGCTACTCAGTCTGCATCTGCAAGTGAGCTCCCTGAAGGAGGGAGGAAAGAGGGAGGCTTCCTTTATGCTGGCCACATGAGCTCAGTAATTTGTGAGGCTCCCAAAGGGAGGATTCCGGCACAGAAAACATCCTTCTGGAGAGATGGGGTAGTGTGAGGAAAGCCCCGCTGTAAACCTCTGCATCCTCCTCGCAGCAGTAATGACTTCTTTCATTTTATAAAAGTCACTGTAACAAATTACCCCAGATAACCCCAAATGACATGCCTTAAATCTGAATGAAGCAGTTCAAACTCTTGCATAATTTGCAATCTCTATTATTTTTCCTACACATACCTTGCTTGAGTAGAAGTGGATTAATAGCTATTGAGTCATGCTTGGGCCAACTGTTTGTTTACTCAGATGGTTTTAGTTCTCTGACCAGAGAATTTGGGAGAGTGACTTTGGTTCCCCAGGCTATGCAGATCTTCACATACCTCTAGAAAGTTCTATTTGATGAACACTGTTAGATATCCAATGGCAGGTGATTTTACAAACCAATGATTCAGACCCTGCGAGGACTTTCAGGTACATAATAATGAGCCACAACTGTTAGTTACAGTAGTAGGGGAAAGCCTCATAATTTTGACAGAACTTCATTGCCCACTTTAGAAAGTAGGAGACTGCTGAACATATCTTCCAGGGTGTGCTTCTTTGTTCGGATCTGAAAATGGGAGTTGTTAACTCTGTAGCAATACAAGTGTCTCCAAGCTTGAGATCTACCTGCCAATGTAGAAATCCTCATCCCTTTGTCAGATCAGACTTACCTGGCATAGGTCTGTTACACTTAGCCCCATTATTTATTGTTCTCTTGTGTTATTCAAAGGCTTAGGAGGAGCTGTGGAGATGTAAATCTGAAGCAGAGTCCTGACCTCTACAACTTCATAAAGAAGGGAAAACTGACAAGCTGGTAATGAATGAAAACCATAATTCAGCAAGCATCCTAGTTGAGATTGAATTTTTTTCTGCAAATATCAAGTTGATTCTTAAAGAGAAAAGACAAATATGTGAGAAAAATTTGGCAAACTAATTGGGTAGATCTGATAAAAAAAGTTGAAAATTTAGGGCTGAAAGGTGGATCTTTGCTAAGCCCTAGATGAGAGACTCTTCTAAGATAGAAATTTTGGGCAAAGGCTGCGAAGTTAGGAAACACACTCTACTGAAAGAGTAGAGAGGGTGAAAAGGAAGGACCCCATGATGCCTGTGGACTAAGCAGTAAGGAATGCACTGGGAAGTTCCAGAAAAAAGAGGAGACCAAGAAGATTAGTGAACATTGATCTCTGCTGTGGAACCTGCTATTCACATAGTTGGAGTCTTAAAACTGTAGAAAAGCATGTGTGTAAGTAGAAATTATCCCACATAAAATTAAAGTAGGTGTGTAAATAGAAATTAAAAAGCTCACCAACTTATTTTAGCCTTAAGTAATCAAGCAGTTTTCTATAATCTGATATCTGCTGTGGGACAATGGTCTTTTATCCTGTCACTTGTTTTGTTTTAATAAAACACTGTTTGGCCAGTAGCCAGGCAGAAAGTATATGTGGGTCAACTGGGCAGGAAGTAAAGGCGGGAGATGAAAACAGGAGAATTCCGGAAAGAGGAAAGAGTCAGGCGGCAGTCAACAAAGAGGAATCCAGACACAGAGGACGCAAGATGTGACTGCCTCACTGATGAAAGGTACTGAGCCACGTGGCTAATGCAGACAAAAATTATGGGCTAATATAAGTATAAGAATTAATAAGAAGCCTGAGTTACTAGGTCAGCCAGCTTTTAATTAATGCAGACCTTTGTGTATTTCTTTGGGATTGGATGGCTAGGGGACTGGGTGGGACAGAGAGCTCTGTCAACAGATATCTCTTTGAAAATTTTATCATAAATACTTAGCTAATGATTATCATCAAAACCTGGATGTTCTCCTTCCTGACTCACCAATAAACTACAAATCCCATCATGTCCATTCCTCCCAAAAGTCTATTTACAGAGGTACAACCTAGAATCACCTGGAACAAAATCTTAATGAAGGTTTACATTGGCTTGGTCTGTGGGTATAAGTGAATCAATATGAAAAGACCCAGCCCACTGTGGTTGGCAACATTCCTAGGCAGGAGATCATGGACCATCTGAGTATAGAGAGGTGGTTGAGCAAAATTAGACATGCAAGTATTCAAGTATTTATTCTCTCTGCTTTGGCTGTGGATAGGATATGATCAGTTGTCTCAAGCTCCTATCTTATTTTCATTCTGAGACTTCTCCACAGTGATGAACTACAATCCAGAATTGTGAGGTAAAACAAATCCTTCCACTCATAAGTTTCATTTTGTCAACATATGTTATTAGAGAAACAGAAGATTAACAAGAACATGGAATGGTATCTTGAGGGTTAAGTAAGTCTCTTTAGGAGCAGGTCAAAATCTACATTCGCGTTATTCTTTATTAGTAAAGTTTGTACTTAAGAGACTAGTGTGCCATGATTAATCTCTTCAAGGCAAAGAACTTGCTCCTGAATCTAGGAGAAGGTAGGCGAGACAAGAAGCATCTTACCATAAACTCCAAACACATGTTTGGCACAGGAAGGAGGGCTTTCCTGAAAGACTGATGATGGGCAGAAGTTTAGGCCAATAAAAAACACTTAAGAGGACAAGCACACTAAAGAGGTAATGTGAAAATGGAAACTGCGAGTGGTAGCTTGAATGTGGTTCAGTAAGTTCAGAGAGAGTAGCACTACTAGGAGGTGTGGCTTTGTTGGAGTAAATATGGCCTTGTTGGGGAAGTGTGTCCCTGTGGGGCTGGGCTTTGAGGTTTCCTATGCTCAAGATACCATCCAGTGTTACAGACACTGCCTTCTGCCTTCTAGTCACAATGTAGCCAGCCCACCATGTCTGCCAACATACCACCATGGTCTCCACCATGATGACAATGTATTGAACCTGTGAACTATAAGCAAGCCCCTGCCCCCAATTAAATATTTTCCTTTCTAAGAGTTTCTGTTGTCATGGTGTCTCCTCACAATAATAGAAACCCTAAGACAGTGGGGCTTTAGGAGAGTGGCCCAGGCTTGGCTGAGGCTGATAGCAGTGGGTGAAGAAGTGAAGGGTTAACCACAGTACTTGATTAAGAGATTCAGAAAACATGAATCTTAGGTGTTTCACCTCAGTGGGGGAAAAAAAAGCCCACAAAAGCCCGTTCCACCCTCTAGTGAAACGACGGGCACTCTTTTATTTTAGTACAGGTCACTCTACATTATATCTGTTTACCACCTTCAATATGTACTGTGGATGCTATCCTTTATTTATGTCCCTCCTTGTAAGCACATGCTCACTTTCTAAGTCTCAAGGTAGAAGTTCTTGCCTCTCTTCATTGACAGAGGCCACTGCACATGCCCTGTACCTAGGCATGGCAGAAGGCTAGTTTTTAATTACTTAAAATGATCTCTTCCGACACTTTTAGTCTCTGTCTTTACAATGATAACATCACTATTTCTTGAATACCTGTCTCTGACCTCCTTATGAACAGCAGTCGGGTCAGCTTCCATGTGTAATGGCTTCTACTCAGGCCCTAAAGCTTTGCTAGATTTAAACTAGTCCTTCCCCAAAAGTTAGCAGTAAACAACTGGCCAAGAAAGCTTTCTAAGAGACAAGACAATGCCTGCTCTGTTGCTATAATTATTACCTCTCTCATCACGATGACCCTGGAAGAATAGAGAGACAAAGCAGAGACATCACCTTCCTATTTTACTCCATCTGTTTATTTTGTGCAGCAAATTACCAGCTCTGTTTGACATAGGAGTCAAACACTGCCGGGCCTCTTATCTATAATTTTTGAAAGTGCAGCAAAGCATCTACCCTTTAATTCCAACCTAATCAAGAGTTTACTTTCCCTAAACCGCATTTCATTTCTTTCCCTATCAGGTGGCTAGTGGTATTTGGAGCAGTTTCAAGCTGTTGGAGAATGTGCTTACATCAACAAAATTGGCAACTTAATTTCTGCACAGGGGAAAAGGCAGAAAGATGGAAATTCCAGTGAGGTTAATGGAATTTTACCTGTGGCCAACATGTTCTTGTGGTCTGTGATGCTATTATACAAAGGACACTTAATTAGGCAAGGAACTCATACCAACAGATACGGTGATTTTAAAGGCCGTAGGGCAAGTGGCTGCAAGTCTCAGGTCATTTTATGAACCTTAAAACCTTTGTATCTGAAGGATATGTAGCTCTTCTCATCTGTGACCCAGCATGACAATATCAGTGAAGCCATCATGTCTCAGGATGGCCTTCAGTGGGTCAAGCCTCTTTCTGAGGGGAGTTGACGAAATGGAATAATTTATTGTGCTCTGAATAGTAATGCACTCTGAGACTGTGAGGGATGCTGAGTAATTCATACATCTACAAACGTCAGCTCTCAGTTTTAGCCAACATGCACTTATTTGGTTTGTCCTCTGTGACAGCTGAGCGCTCAAAACTAAAACAAATAAAATCTGTCTTAGGTGGGGGTTCTCCTGCTGTAATAAACTCTAATACAAAATGCAGTTTGGAGAGGAAAGGGTTTATTTCAGATTAAAACTCTCAGGTCACACTCCCTCACTGAGGGAAGGTAGTACAGGAACTCAATCCGGGAACCTAGAGGCAGGAACCGAAGCAGAGGCCATGGAGGAGTACTGTTTGCTGGTATGCACCTAATGGATGCCTCAGCCTGCTTTCTTACACAACTCAGGACCGCTTGTCCTGGGTTACACCTCCTCCCATGGGATGGGCTCACCCACGTCAATTAACAATCAAGAAAATTCACCACAGACTTGGTCTACAAAGCTAATCCTAAAGAGGCATTTTTTTTCTGTTAAAATCCCTTCTTTCTAGTTATGTCTAGAATGCATTGTTGAAAAAAACCAGCCAGTACGTGACTTACTATTTTCTCAGGGAAGATTCTTTTGGAGAAGGAATTGTTAATAGACGGTTTTACTGAACGAGTAGTGGGCATGTGTTACATAGGGCTGCACCGGATGAGGGAGACCAGTTTGGGGAAGGAGACTGGGAATTTCCCCACATGAGAGGCTGCTGGAACTGAATGTGTAAAGAGGGAACGAGGCAGAGGGAGAACAGAAGGCACAGGGAATGTGAAAGAACATGGTGGATGTGGGAGCCCCCAAGTAACTGAATTCCAAATGCTTAAAGAGGAATGAGATATAGGCAGACTGGTAAAGGAACTGTTTACATATTATCCTGGGAAGGAAGAACTTGATCAAGAGGCAATGGTGGTAGCGAAGAAAAATTAAAGGTCTCAAAGGAGTCGTCCATACCAGTGAGTTTGGGTTTGGTGGCCTGGGAAGAAAAGAGAAAGGTAAAGCTGATGGTGGAAGACAATGGATATTGTGGCTATGCAGAGGAGAACTGACAAGAACTCAATGAATGGAATGATTGAACCCAGGTGATGTTATAAAGTCCAAGTTTAAGGGCAAGAGACTGGCAAGAGTTAGATATCCATATACCATTACCATGCAGGCTTGCGTTTGAGAGTACCTGCTTAAAGGAAGATTACACCCATTAAATTTAGTCCTCTGGAGGAATGCAGCATCCTGGAGAAAGAGAATGGCAGTGAGAGTGAATGCATCCAGAGGAAAAGGAGGGTCAGCAAACAGTTGTGTTGCTGTACCAGGTACACAAAGGGTTGTGGGCAATTTACCAATGATGCTCGGTCTTCATGTCTACACAGTGCTGGATTCACTTATTCAGCATCATTTACTAAATACCAAGGCTCTGTTACTTATGTGTTTGATAAGTGTGATGGCATATATTGCCAACTCCGTAGGATCTAGTATCACCTTAGAAACAGATCTCTGGGCATGCATATGAGGGATTGACTAGATTAGGTTAACTGTTGTTGGAAGATTCATCCTAAATGTGGGTGGTATCATTGCATGGGCTAGAATCCTCCATTGTGTAAAAGGAGAAAGCTGAATATCAACATTCAATGCTCTTTGCTTTGACTGTGGATAGTCTGATCATGCCTCAAGCGTCTGCTGTTAGGGCTTCCCTGAAATGATGACTGGTTGTTGCAAGAAGGCCACTTGTTCTTCCCGGCCACCCAGCTAGCATAGAACCAAAATAATCACACAGAAACCATTTTATTTAAATCACTGCTTGGCCCATTAGCTCTAGCTTCTTATTGGCTAACTATTACATATTAATTTAACCCATTCCTAGTAATCTGTGTATTGCCATGTGGCTGTGGCTTACTGGCTAAAGTTCTGGTGTGTGGTCTCCATCAGGGCTACATGGCTTCTCCCTGACTCCTCCTCCTTTCTCCTAGCACTCAGCCTAGCTTTCCCTGCCTACCTAATTTCTGCCTTGTTACAGGTTCAAAGCAGTCTCTTTATTCATTAATGGTAATCACAGCATATGGAGGGGAATCCCACATTGGCTGGTACCTTCTTCACACTGTGCCAGAATAGACTCTTTCTGATGTTGCATTTTTTCCAGGTATTTTGTCAAGTCAATAAGAAAAAATAACCAATGCAATAATTTACAGTATTTTTCTCTTACAACTTTGCCAAAGTTTACTTGCAAATTGTCTGGCAAAATGCAAGCAACAGTGTAGGTTTGTTTCTACTCAATCCAGTATGTTTGTTCTAAACATTGCCTTTAGTCCATTTTTGCTTCTAACTTAGAGATTGAAAAACAAACTTTACAATGTCTACATTGAATTCAGTTCCTGTCTGCTTCTAACTTAAAGGGGTAAAAAACAGCTTATCAGAAGACAGACTTCCATCTGTGCAAGCCACTCAGAAGGGTGGTAGCAGGAATAACTGCAGGTAAAATAATGCAATAGAGTAAGAATATTAACTCTCTCCATTCTGGACAGTGTGTGAGCTGGGTGGAGTCAGAACTCTTGACGATGCCCTCTCTACTTCTCTGGGGGAAGTTTGCCTCTCTCTGTACCTCTAGTTCCCACATGTAAAAATGCCACCATGCACTAACACATACTCAGATGAGCTTGATGTATGGTGTAGGAAAACAAACCTAATTTATTTAGGTCAATCTTCGTGCCAGGTGAGGGAAACTGCTTTTAAAAACCATCTTCTAACACTAGAAAAAAGGCCCTCTTTAGCCCTGTGGGGTAGTTAGAAATGATTACTAAAATAGATAGTCCTTGGTCTTTACCCTCGGTGTGTCTGAGCTATACCCCAAAGTAAAAGAATCATCACAGTTGTGTTGATCAATGAAACCAGTCATTCTTTGGTCACTAGACATTGGTTAAGAAACTTGTTAGGCCTCACACTGGGACTTAGGGTAACAAAGATGGATTAGGTCTACTTAACAGTCATTGAATTATTCAGTCTCTTAAGACAACTCATGTAAGTTGTAGTTCTCTATAAGCTTTTATAAGTTTTCCTCTTTAGGACTTCATCCTTTAGATCCCATATATCTCAATGTAGCAAGGTGGTTTATTTTGAACACCAAAATATCTTGTGTATCTAGCTTGGTGTTTATGTGAGGGGATATATGTGCATTTGTGTGCACACACGTGTAGAGGCCAGAGGTCACCTCAGGTGTCCTTGGAATGACTGGCCGATAAGCACCAGAGAGCTGTGTGCCTTTGTATTCTTGGCTACAGAATGACAACTATGCTCCACCATGTATAGCTTTTTATTTGGGCTATTGGGATTGAACTCATATTCTCATGGTTATGCTTCAAATACTTTACTCACCAAGCCATCTCTTCAGGCCCAAGGCAGTTGTTGATTTTTGCAATGGAAGTTTTGTTTGGAATACTGATCTTCAGCATCATTCAGATTCCCCATTTATTGCACAGCTCCTGAGCTCTAGTCTCAAGGTTCTATAGCCTTAACACTAACAGAGGAGGAATTTCCTTTTGCTTTCAGGACCCCAGGAATTCTCTCCTCAGGAAGAGTGAATGGAAAAAAAACCCTCTATTTCCCTATAAACACACACATAGCAGTAAATAGTACACCAAATCCCAATATAACCACTACGTTTGTCTACTTGTCATTTTAGGATGGCCAACATGTTATTAATTAGCAAAAGAAACGTTTGATATAATATTCCCAGCAATGTGCCCTTTTCTCCTTCTAGCTAAGTGTTTATATAAAATGCCTTGTTTTTATGGTTAAAAATCTTATAATCACATTCTCTTCATGTTCACAAAATACCATTTGGCTTAAAGAACTGATGTTTTCTCTGGTAACTTCCACATGGCATCTGCTCAAACTACTGCATTAATTTGCTAAATGATTATGTCTTTGCACTTGCCTTGTGGAAACCTATCTTTTGCTAATTCCCCTTTCCTAAGACTTTAGCAAGCTACTGCAAAACTCCAGTCTGTTCCATCTGGCAGGGGCATTGCTTCCCAAGTGACTGTGTGCTTCAGCAATTGTGTGTGGGGGGCATAGGGGGAAGGAGGTGGTGGTGGTTAGAGTCCACAGGGTATTTGTTTCTGCCAAAGTTTTAAAACATGATAGATATGATCTTGGATAATTTATAGCAATTTCTTCCTAGGTTTCCCAGTCTGGAAAATGGGTAAACTTATGTTAACCCTCTTATAGTATTATTGTGGTGTAAAGAACTCAGTGTCTGGTGTGGAATAAATTCTTAGTCTTTACTTTCTTGATAACATTATAATTTTCACTGTAAAACAAATACGAGTCTTTGAAACCAGACACATTGTTAACTGTGGCTGTAGGTCAGCTTGTTGGTTGAAGTGCATTTTCTGGTTTGCTAAATCACATGGTTAACAAAAGAACAGTAATGGTGGTGCTAACTTGCTGTTCTAATGACTACTTTAGACAACATAGACAGCAAAGGTATTGTGGTGTCTCAGGTCATACCATGACCATGTTGTGATTTGGTCCTCATACTACAACATCCCTTCTTGTTGCCTATCTCTTGCCCAATCTACAGATGTTTTCAGTACTATAGAGGCTTTATGTGAAACTTCATTGAGAATGCCAGCTATTTACTAGTCACAGAAACCCCTTCATAGTTATTTTTTTCTGCAGATGTACGTATAAATGTTTTATCTGAGAATATTTTATCCCTAGACACTCTTGAGTAAGACTGTCTCTATTTTCTATCATGTGCATCACCTTCCTGGAAGCACGCCTGGAGTATGCCAATACATGTATGTATTTAATCATTCTCTCAACAGTGTCTGTTGTATGTTGACTCTGTGAAAGGTAGTGCTGTAGGTATTTGACATAATCAATGAATAAACCAAATGCAGATGTCTTTTCTTATGAAACTTACACTTGCATGAAGGGAAAACCAGACAACACACAATCATATAAACATACTCTGTGGAGTGTTAGTGGTTATGATAGATATATTTTGTAGATAAATATAGCGGAAAGAATCTTGATCAAGGTGATAGGGATTGGAATGTTAAGTGGGGTGATTCACAATGACTCATTAGTGTCACATTTATACAAACATTTAGATAAGAGTTACTCTAAGCCTAGATTTCGACAAGTAACTTTCCCTATCTTCATGAAAACTATGGTACTTTGAACTTGCTTGTTTCTCAAAATCCAAGAATCCTCCCATGACCCCTGTTCTGTTTTTACTTTACTTGGAATTTGTGTGGCTTGAACTTGCACACATCTTGTGCTTGTTGTAACAACTGCTCTGAGTTCATGGGTGCAAATGCCCTGCTGACTTCAGAAAATGACTTCTTACAGTCAACCTGGCTCTTAGAATCTCTCTTCCCTGTCCTTCACAGTGGTCTTTGGGCCTTGGTAGGAGGGGTGTGTGATACAGTGGGGAAGGTGTGTAATATCGATGTCCCTTCAGAGCTGAGCATTCTGCCACCTCTTCTTTTGTGCACCTTGAACAGTTGGGGGTCAATGTGTTCCTCAAATAGAAGTTTTTTTTTTATTTGAAGGTTGACAGGTACACTGGCCAATGGGTATAATGATAACTCATTAGGAGTGAGCTTAATCTTACACCTGTTTGCCAAAATAATAGAGTAGGTTTTCCCTTAGAGCCAATGACTTATCTAGACGTAGATCTTAGTCTTGATAACAGTGTCAAATATGGGTTTGAAATTGTGAGACAGGCCTTAATCCAATTAGAAAGTGGTTGGTTACTCTCATGATGTTTGTACCACAATTGGACTGTTAGAAATGTCCTCTTGGGTTGGTTGTTACTGTAGCTTGGAGAATTCACAGGTAGATAAGACTGATGGTTATTTTTCCTTTCATGTAGTATACCTAGCATTCTTTCACATCCTGAAAGCATGCCAGTAGGAATTAGGCTTCCATGGGAGTGCTAGTTTGATTTCTTCATATCTTATGAGTCAAATGTCACAGCAATAGGGTCTTACTATCACGTCACATTTGTTATAACTGATAAAGTGGCATTTTCTATCAAAGCCACAGTTTACCGTAGAGTCATACACTCTATGTACTATTTATTCTATGTATGTTCTATAATGTCTTATGCTCCATGAGTTTTGACAAATGTATAGTTCTGTGGTGCATTGTACATATTACAGACTGTACCGTCTGTGAGTATCAACAAATCCCTGACATGCATCCACTTTTACTGTACTGCACACAATAGTTACACTGCCTTTTCATACTACACACTTATCCATCCACCAATGCCAGAAAAATCACTAAAATTTTTCTTTCCCCCCAGTTTTGCCTTTTCAAGAGCATCATGAATCACATGATACAGTCTTTTCAGATGAACTTCTTTAACTTGCTAACATGCATTTAAGATTTCTCCACATTTAATGTAGTTTAATAACTCATTATATTTTTCATAAAAAGTAAGTTCCATCATGTAGTGTAGATTTATTTATCTGGCTTCCTTCTGAGCCTATTTTACCCTGTTTTGATCCTTGGCTAAAGGTGAATCAGTTGTTCTTGAGCAGAGAAACAAAGTCTAGATCCCACCCATCTCTGTTTTCAGAGCCTATGTACTGGGCTGTGAGAGACCCACCACAATCAATACAGGTGGAGGACCAGACAACCAGAATAGCCCCTGCAGCAGAACCCTTTGGAATGATTTAAAATATTCAATACCAAGTAAGAGGACCCTCCTTGGCCCCTCCTCCCTTTGGGAAGCATAGATACACGCCCACAGTTCCTTCTTCTTGCCTTATCAATGACCTATGTTTCTCTTGCTTTTGCTGCATTGTGTGCTGTTTCTCCCCTGAGGATTCTGATTATAACTCATTTACAAGTTTTGTAACACTGCTTTCTCTGTCAATCTATGTCTGGCTTCAGCAGAGCTCGCCATGGTAACAGGCAAAGCACATTGTATAAACACAGTTTATGTTGCCCTTCATTTACTGAAAACTTTCTCAGATTTTTCCAAGTTTCAGCAACAATGAATATAGCACTATATACATTAACTTTCAAGTATGTGTCTGTGCACACATGTTCAACTTTTTGAGTATATCCAAAGAAAGTAATTGTTATCTATGGAAAAGAATATTTTGCTTTGTAAGAAACCATTAAACTGTTTTCTCAAGTGTTTACAATTTTCTGTTGCCATCCACAGTGAATGAAAGTCCATATTGCCCTATAACCTTGTTGGAACTTGGCACTGTTAGTGTTTGGGATTTAGATGTTCTGACAAAGTGTAGTGATTGCCACAGTTTGAATGTTAGAAGTGCCCCCAAAGGCCCTATTTCTCAAAGCTTGGCTACTATGTTAGCCATGATAAGAGATGATGGAATCATTATTGGTAGAGTCTAGAGGGAGGTTCTTAGAACACAGAGGATGGATAAGTCCTGGAATGTAGTTCTAATGGGACCCTTTGATATTTCTCTCAAGAACATTGTCATAAAAATCCAAGCTTGCATCTGGTGGGTACAGGTTTCTTGGAGCCAAACTTGATGAACTGAGTTGGATCCCATATCACAATGGGAAAGGAAAGAAGTGACTTTATCAAGCTGTGGTCTGACATCCATACCTGCTCCAAGGCTTGGACACCTGCATGTTCCCCCCCCCCACATATATGTATGCATGCACAAACATACACATGCATATACTCACATGCATCTCATAAAATGTGGAAAATGGGTTGACTCACCTTTTCTCTTTCTGTTCCTGGATTAGAGTCTAATTACTTGTTTGCTTCTGATCTGTGCTTCTGCAATTATCATCTCCCATTTCCCATATAGTAATGCAACAAAGCAGCAATGCCTACTTTATCTGCTCTACGCTATCTATACTTTCCGCCTTCACAGGCATGAGATAAACATGGTTTTCCTTTTGTAAGTTGACAGTCTCATTTACGTAGTGGTAATGAAAAGCTGACTGACACAGTAGTATCTCATCATTGTTTCAATTTCCAGCACTCAAGTGACAGGACATTGAGCATGTTTTCAATGCTTGCTTCCTGTCTCTCTGCCACCTTTGGTGAGTATCTGTTCATATACGCTGGTCAATTTTAAGTGTATTGTTCATTTTGGTATTGTTTAGTTTTAAGAGTGCTCCATATATTTAGATAAATGTTAAATATGCCTACTATGTGTAATCTCTTTTCAGACTGCTGTCTGGTTCTCTGAGCTTTATAGCTGTATTCTTATAACTGATAGTATTCTGTAGCAATTAAATTTTATTTAAAGTATATTTTTGTGAGTATTTATTAAAGAAACAAGTTGAGGGCTACTAACTACTAATTTCTATTATTATAATACTCTAACACTCACCAGATGCCAAACAATCAGCACATCAATTAAATATTTAGATTCATCACATTTTTAGATACATAAATAAAAAGCCTTGTTCTTATTCAAGAGATCACAGTCTATTCTGAATGATATTTATAAAGATGTAGAGTTGGCTTTATGGCACCAGATTAGAAATTCAGAGAACAGATTCCTGTATGGATACAGTTACTGAGAAAAGTTTGTTATATCATGAAGGCTGGCCCTGACCTATTAAGTCAGATAATTTGTAGACAAGGGGCAAAGAATATATAGAAAATATCTGTAAAGTCTCTTACAGTCAAGAGCTCCAAGCAATATAGTCGCTGTATTTTACAGCTAATACTCAAGAATGTGGAGCCCACAGCTCCCAGGTAAGTCAGTTACATGAAAAGACCAGAAAGACCCAGATTCTGTGTATAAAACAAAAACATCACCTCTGTTTTCTATTTACTCCCAGTGGATACTAAGCTTTTGATGTTAGAAAGCCTTGAACGTTTAAGTAGTACTAAGGGAATGTATGTATTGCGTGAATATACACCTATAAGTCATCATTAATTTAGGGGATCTTTCATTTTCTTACTGAATAAATACATATTAGGCTCTCCTCCATGATAATCATTGTACTGAATCCTGGGCCTAAAAGATGAATAGGCTATAATCCCTGCCTAATGCATTTTAGAGCCAGTGACCCGGTGCACACTCAGACTCGATGTTATCCATACCATTTCATGGGTTAGAAGAGAGTGATGGCTGTGGGGGCACTGGCTATGTGGACAGAAGAGGGTTTCTTCCTCTTTTTACTCGTATTTATCCTTCTCATTCCCTCCTGAACAATTTTCACAGAGGCTTTAGGAGGATGGAGCAAGCGGGTGTCCTCAGGGCATAGAACAGGGAACCTCCATGATTCTTTCAAGGAGGAGTCGTTGCAAGTGAGTTGTGGTCTAGTGGAGTGTTTGGACCCAAGTGGGGTGAAAATCTCTGTGCTGCAGGAAAGCATTGCACCAAGTATTCATGTGAGCACTATTTGAAATGGGACAAACCATGTGTGCACGAGGAGGGGAAATGAATTACACACAGTGGTTTTTCTGAAATATTGCTGAAGATGTAAGGACCTGACTCTGAGCATAGAGAAACATCATACAAAAATTAAAATAATAAGAAATACATGATAAAAAACATTCTTGCAATCTTTAAAACTATTGAGGTCATGGAAGTCAAGAAAACTAGAGGATCTATTAACATCGAACGGTACTGAGGCAATAAAAAGCATAGTGGGATTCTGGATTGGATCGTTCTGCTATGAAAGAAAGTTTGTGAAACTGAGGAAATGAATGAGATTTAATTAGATGGGAGCCCTGTATCAGTTTCCTAATGCCAATGATTGCATATGGTGATATTGGGGAATACAACATATATATAATGAATATAAGGAATTAGGACTTTGTCTTTATTTATGAGATGCATACTCTGTGGCAACTGGTCTTGATTGCCAATTTGACAACCTAAAATTGCCAAGGAGACTTACCTCCAGCATGTTTATGAGGGTGTTTCCAGAGAAGATAAAGGAGGATGATCTAACCTCAGGACAGGTGCCTTCCAAGCGACGGCCTTGGTATAAAGATTTTGAGAGAAAACCCTGATCACCTTCACGCGTTCCAGAGTGGGTGTGTCTGTCACTGCTGCTGCCATCCTCCACTAGTACCAGGCGTCAGCCTTTTCGAAAGGGCTCAATGCTAGCAACTGTGTGGGTTCTTTCAGGTTTTAAATGCTGAATCAGGATGCCTGATGCACCCAGACTCATGAGCTGTGGACCTATTGGATTTTGCAGATGGCCCTTGTTGGACTACACAGACCTATTGTCTAACAAATCTCCTTTGATTATACATATCTGTCTGTTTATCTATGTATGTACGTACGTATGTATGTATGTATGTATGTATGTATGCGTGTATCTATCTGTCTATCATTTATCTATATATCGAGGTATGTATGTATGTATGTATGTATGTATGTATGTATGTATCTGTCTGTCTGTCTGTCTCAGTAGTTCTCAGTTTCTCATGTTATAGAGCCATACAATTATTTTCATTGCAACTTCATAACTGTAGTTTTATTACTGTTAGAAACTATAACAGAAATATCTGATATGCAGAATATCTGATATGTGCCCCTGTGACTCCACTACATACTCTATTGATTGTGCTCCTTTAGAGAACTTTGCCCAATATGTGTAGCAAAGTGTTTGAGGCTATGGATAACACGATCTAATTATTTAGGAAAAGTCTTCTGTGTAGGGCACTGCAGCTGCTTAGGGATTGTCTTTCCTTATACAAATATTTGATTTCTGAGGTAATGGTATTTGAGAAATACTGGTGCTTTTAACCAGCGATTGGTGCCTTTCTTGAAAATCCAGTCTTGCTTTCATGGGACTTGGGTTGGTTTCAATAGAAATGGATTTTGCTAATCATGTTCCATGCTTCCTTTGATTTTACACATGTATCTCACTTAACATTGAAGTTTTTCTGTTATGAATTGAACACAGCAAGAGGTTACCAGCATTATACTCATGTGCTTCTAGAATTGTGATCTAAATAAAATATTTTTTATTAATGAAGTGCCCAGTTATAGATATTTTGATAGTAGAAAATATGTACCTACAACTTCTTTACAAATTTGTGATTTACTTAAGTGATGTGGGATGTCCTTCTATATATTATTGCTCTTATTGGTTAATGAATAAAGCTGCTTTTACCTATGACAGGGCAGAATATAGCCAGGATGGAAGAGATATATATATAGAGAGAGTAGGTGGAGTCAAGGAGATACTATGTAGCTGCCAAAGAAGAAAGATGCCAAAACCATCTGGAACCATACCAGTAAGCCACAGCCTTGTAATAGAAATGGGTTAATTTAAGATGTAAGAGATAGCTACAAATATGCATGAACCATTGGCCAAACAGTGTTGGAAATAATACAGTTTCTGTATGATTATTTGGGTTGGGGTGGCCAGGGAACAAACAAGCAGCCTCCATTTACACTTAAGAAATAAAAGGTAGCAGCATTTGGTGGTCAAAGTATGTGATACAACAGCTCGCGAGATTAAGGAAGGAAGGCAGGTTCAAGGCCTGCCTGGGCTACCAATTGTGTTCAAGGAGAGCCAGGGCAACTTAGTAAGAGACCATGTGTCAACAGTAAAAGTGTTAAGGATGTAAATTAGTGGTAGAATACTTGTTTAGTATGTGTGAGACCCTAGGTTCAATCCCCGGTACTAAAAGAAAGGAAAAAGAGAGATACAGACAGACTGAATCAGAGACAGAAAATGAATAAGTAGAGAAAGAAGCATTAAATGATCTCAGTGTTCACCATGTTAAAGTCTTTTTTAATCAACTTCTAGTACTGGTCAAATATAGAAATAAATGTTAAAAGTTAGCTCACTGGGCAGCCTCTCATAAAGACATTGGACTCCCCTGCTTTCTCCCTCCCTCCTTCCCACCTCGTGCTTCGAACCATCATGAGGTAAACAGGACTCTTCCGTCACATACCCCATCAATGACATATTGTGCTGACACAGGACTGATACACAGGACCAAACAACCAAGAGCTGAAACTATAAGACAATGAACCCCACATCAGCTACTCTTTGAGGTCGATTTACATGAGGTGTTCTTTACAGTAACATGAACCAGGCTAACACAAATCATCTGTAATTATGATGGAGAATGCGGTTGTGGAAAACAGCACCAGAGGGTTGCCTAAAATAGCTTTCAGTGAACAGCTGCTGCTGGATTTTAGCTGTGAGGTCCAGGCCTGGTTTTGTACTTTAGCAGTGAAATGCCCTCAGTTAAAGCACCTACTTCCCTGCGTAGCTATTTCTTCATCTTCAAAATGTAAATTGATATAGCTCTTTTCCTGTTCTAAAATTCAACCCTGCAGTTTCATCTTAATATCTTATAGCTCACCCCAGCTCTGAAGGGGTTTCTGTTGTTGTTTGCTTGTTGTTACCAAGCCCTTTGCATCTATCTGCCCCAGGGAGGTCTCTGACTAATGTAGTCCCGTAGTTTGGCAGCTAGGCCACAGTGGCTCCATTTAATCCTTCTCAGGCAGGCAGGATTAGTGTTTCTGATGCACCTAGCTCTGGAAGGGCAGGACACCCTGGCTTAACAGCTAGAGATAAATCCATGTTCTCTGCTGTCCTGTATAATTCCAGCAGCATGAGTTGATGCTCACTTGGGAACTTGCCACAGAGAACATTCCCTTGGAGGGCCTCCAAATGTTAATTCTGGGGATGATGGCAGTTCCAGGAGAGGACAAGCCAGATGGGTAAGACTGGACAATCAGAGGAGTGTCATCTCTCCACACGAAGGCCTGTCTGAATTTTAGAACACACCAAGAAACATTAGCAAACTCCACACAAATACAGGCCAACTACACATTAAAAATAGTCATTGTGATTGACATTTAGCCAACAGAAATTTATGCAATATAGTGTGCTGAAAACCCTCTCTACTTAATAATAACCAGATACAAGAGAATGAAAACAAGATGCAAGGCTACTGAGAAATAAAGACAGGGACCTGCATATTATATATGCTGTGTAGTGTTGGCTTTTAATACCAATTGCAGCAGATTTTATGCATCATTTAATTGAGGTATTTTCTGCCATTTGTTTGTTATAAGAGTCACTAGTGATATTATATGATTAGAAAGAACACCAACAGTAATTAGGGATCCCTTTGCCCAATTACCATAGAGCATGACACATACTTTATGCTCAATAAGTATTTGTGGAATAAAGTCGTGAAAGAATGTATTCTCTTGTGACTATGATTTTCATGGAGGTAGACTCAGGCAGCTATTTACAGAAAAAAAAGAACTGTAAAATTTGGGTTTTCTTTAGAATTCTAAACCAGATGGAGTTTCAGCAAGAATTTATTAAACCTAATGATAAATATTTCAAGTGAAATAGAACACACGTTGAGAGGTCCTTTTTGTTTTTCTGAGAATTCTGTTTCTCTTTATTATTTTAGCTACAAGTAAGGTGTGTGTGTGTGTGTGTGTGTGTGTGTGTGTGTGTGTGATATTTTTCTTTCATAGCCACTCCTCCAATACAGCAGGTATGAGTGCCATAAAGTAGAATGATGCTTCCTTATGTGTGTCCTGAGATTTCTCCACTGCGGCTCAATGCTGCCATGGGGATGACGGCTCGCTTATAAAGCTTGGGTAATGAATAGCCCAAGATTTATTTTCACATTTATTTAGGACAATCTCCTCACTGTCACTGTGCCAACCTCACCAGCACTACTTGAAGTGGTATATAAAAAGCACAAGCTTTGGAAAAAAGAGAAGAAAATGCCTGGCCTTCAACATCTGCTCTGGAACCTATCAATTCCAAGCCCTAGGGCAGTTTTTGAACACACTTGAACTTCTTTTTTCAATCATGGTGGTTGTTCAAGTTAAAAGAAGCACATAGTGGTTACCCTCTTTTTCTGGTACTAGATGTAAAAGTTAGTGTCTCTTAGCTAATTTTCTGTAAGCCTTTTAACTCTCATTCACTTTGGTGGCCTTCTTTGTGCACACTCTTTCCTGGTTTCTCATGCCTCCTGACCCTCACCTCTGGCAAATCAAATCACCTGTGCCTGTGAGCATCTTCAAAAGCCTGCATCTTCTTGCTGATTGCATAAGGAAGACAAGAGTTTCAGGTTTTTTGGAGAACCCTAGCCTGCCTTTTGCCCACAGGGAAGTCTTCACTTGTTTCCTGATGACATCAGTAGAAACATGTCTAGTATTTAAACTTGCTTTTAATGTCAATCTGCCACAAATTAGAGTCACCTGACTAGGGACTGTCACTTGAGAAATTGCCTTAATTACCTTAGCTGATGTGGGAAGATCCACCACAAATGGGAACAACGTATTCTGGGAGCAGCCCAAATGAAAGGGTCATGGCAGCCCAAATGAAAGGGTCACGGCAGCCCAGATGAAAGGTTTGTCTTAGCCTTTCCTCTCATCACTGAGGTACTCTATCCTCTGGCTGCTGGGTCTGATTTCTTTGCTAATATCACAACAAGAATTTCCAGGCTTCCACTGTTGGCTGAGGAGTAACAGCTCTCCAAGAACCTTCCATGTTTTCAGGACCACATTGGGAATGCTGAGGCACCCAGTCACAAGGACTAAACAATGACTGAGAATTCTCAGCCTCTCAGCTGTTGCTAGTATTTCAAAGTGAGTGATTTGTGTGTGTGTGTGTGTGTGCGTGCGCATGTCCGTGCATGTGGAAACATATCTCACATCTCATCCTATTGGTCCTGTCCTTTCAGAAAATATCAACTAATACAGTCCATACTCCAGCTTTAAGTTATCATCCCTGCTTTTCATATGGCCCTATGTATAATATTCCATGCTTTGACACAAGTTCACCTAGCTTGCCTAACTTCAGTGTAGAAACAAGTCATTGAAATAATTAACTTTCAGGACCATGGTCACCTCCAAACCATGAAATAGCTGTCACCAGTATTGAATAATATGACTAATTTTTTTTTAAATGAGAGATAGGTTCTTAATTGACATTCTACTGTCCAGTGCCAAAATGGTTGATCATCTCCTCTAGAAGGAAAGTCAGTGCCTCACATCTCACTGCCTGGGCGAACTTTAGGGTCTTTCCGCCGCCCCCCCCCCCCCCCCCCGGGCTTTTCTGATATTTTCCACCTTGTAGAACTCAAGGTAACACTTCAGCACTTTTGTTCTTGCTGTTTCTGATGTCAGAAAGCTGGTTTCCAAGACAGCCTCATTATCACAGATGGCCTCAACCTTCTCGAGGAGTTGTCCTGGGTAGCACCAGCAACATCACTTTCTGTCTTTTAATCAGTCTTGTGTTTCTACACACACATGCACATTTGAAACACAGTTTTTGTTGGTGCTGTTTATGCAAAACCCATATCTCCAGTGAGTAGAATGAGGAAAGGCTTAGAAAAAAAAACCCTCAGAAAATAGTGACTAAATGGGAACTTGCATTTACTAAGGGATACCCCTGAGGTTATTATACAGTTTGTTAGGAAAGGGCTAGAAACCACTTTCTCTGGAAGACCCTGAGATGCTGCGTCTCTAAGACAAGAAAACAATAAAGTAATAGCTTCAATTTATTGAACATTATGATGCCTCACCCAGTAGGATTTTATAAGTTGTTTGTGATCATTCAGGAACCGATCATTTCATCACTCTGGTTTATAGGAAAATGTATAATACATTACAGATTATTACAAAGGAGATGTGCAGTTTTTTTAAAGTACTCTACACTGATAGCGCTTTCTGAAAATGACACTTTTGGGTACTGATATACATAGTTATCCCACTAGAGACACTTACAATTTCAGCTCTTTCCCCAGTGCATGCTCCAATACTCCACCACAGCCCCAAGGGTTGTAGGAGGCTGCTTGTTTGTTTCTGCCACCCAGCCCCAAAATAACCACACAGAAACTTTATTATTTAAATCACTGCTTTACCAATTAGCTCTAGCTTCTTATTGGCCAACTCTTACATCTTAATTTAATCCATTTCTAGTAATGTGTATCGCTATGGCTGTAGCTTACCAGCAAGATTCCATTTGGTGTCTGTCTCCTTCCTTACTTGGTTTAGATTTTAAAAATTTGCATCAATTGCCTAATAAAACAATTGCTGTTATCTCTTGAATAGCATGAGAGGAGTGTTCTCAGCTTGCTTAGTGAATGGCCATGTGATGTGAGCTGCACTCCCCTGGAATTCCCCCAACAGGGGGAGCTTTGGTCGGTTTCTTACATCACAGCCATTTTATAGCTTGACCCTTCTTTCCTTTAGTTATGCTCTTGATCAGGTACATGCTGACCTTTTCTAAGAAGAAGCACAATTAATTTATTAGTACTGCTTTTATCGAGCATTGGATTTTATTTTGAGAAATATATATATATATATATATATACACATGTTATATTAACGTGTATACTTATATTAATTCAAATGGGTGTGTGCATGGGTGTGTACACATTTGAAGCTGGGGAAGACCTTTTGTCTCTCTAGAGTAAATTTTCTATTTCTGCAGGAAATGTCCCTGCTGCGCTCTGCCACTGCCATGTGTGTACACGTGTGTGGTGAAAGAGGGATGGGCAGGAGTGTAAGGGAGCGAGCCCTCAAGAAACTGATACTGGTCCAACAGAAATAACTTCTTATTTCTTAAGTATCCTCCCCCTTCACAATAAAATATACTTTTCCAAATTACACATCAGCTGTTTGCAGAGTTAAAGGTGGAATTCCTGGGCTGTGATTCTTTTTTTTTTCAAGCAGAAAACTAGGAAATGAGTCATAAAACATTAATACTGCCTTAAAATAACCTAGGGGAGGGTGAGCCCAAGATGAACTTGAGTCCAGCACAAGGGGAGGCTGCACCTCCAGAGGAGAAATTTCATTGGTGAGGACTTGCCCTTTCCCGTGGAGAGATCCAAGGTGGACTTCCTGAAGCTGGGAGGGCTGTGTCATGCTGAGTGGGGAATCTTGGCTGCTTGGTACATCTCTGCAGCTCCTTTCAGAACCAGAAAGAACCAAAGAAGGAAGGTACCAAGTCCTCAGAATTAAATGAGATGAGTGCACATTAATCTGTGATTAAAACCAAAGTCATCTTCTATGTTTTATTTAAGTTATTGTAAATGTTCGTCTTAGCTGTTGTCAGAAGTCTAGTTTTCTGTTGCTTATCTCTTTTCCAGGTATTCTGAAATGATCAGGGAAAATACTTACATGTTCCTCATGTTAACCCTGGTAGTCATTCCTCTAAATGGTTTGTGCTCCAGAAAGCTGATGAAACTTCATGATATCAGAGAGCAAGTTTTGGTCTAGAATTAGAATGGAGCCACAGCTAGCCCGCACACCTCCAAACAGAGATGCTACTTGATGAGAAGGTCTTGGCGGGAACTAGAAACCAGTGCCTTTGTTTTCCAGGTAGACTAGGCCCTTTTTCGAGACCCATGGCTTGTTGGAGGCAACATTACAAGATAGATTTCACCCTTAGCAGTCTACCTCACCCTCTGCTTTGTACAATTAAAACAAGTCCAGCTCTGGTCAATAATCTAGGCATTCCCTGAAAGCATGCACATAAAACACACGATAGCAGCTGTAGCATGAACAAATTAGACTTTTTTTTTAGCTCACTTTCAAGAAAGTGTGCAGGTTTCATCTGACCACTTTGTAGCATTATCAGAGTCCTAGGTTACTGCTGTTCTGTTCCATCATCTGGTTTATGTGTTCTACTCTGCTTCCCTGTGACTATCATCATGACCAGAAGCTGTTTGGGGAAGGGAAGGCTTATTTCAGTTTACGCATTACTCTCTATCACCAAGAGAAGCCAAGGCAAGACATTATGGCAGGAACTGAAGGAGAGGCCACAGAGAAACATTGCTTGCTGAGTTGATTCCCCTTATTTATGTATTTTATACACTACAGACTTGCCTACTAACGCATAACACCACTCAAAGAGGGCAGGGTCCTCCTACACCAATCAAGAAAATGCTCCACAGACAAGCCCATATGCCAGTCTGATGGATATAATTACTCAGCTGAGTTTCCTCTTCCGGTTGACTCTAGTTTGTTAAGGTGACAAAAGCTAACGAGCACAGTTAGATATTCCCAATTGTATTGGCAGGCCTAGAACTCATACCTCAGCCTCCCACGTACCTGAGATTATAGGAGTGTGCCACCACACCAAGCTGCCCTATTATTTTGTCTTTCTTCAGCCAACACTTCTTGGCAACAGCTATAGAGTTCAAATAAGTTTGACTGAAGTGCTAAGCAGTGGGAGGCAGAATGTGCTAATGACAAACACACTCCCTATGCACATCAGGATAGTTTTGCTCAAGTCTTGCTGACCAACAATTGATTATATGACCACACTTGTCTGTGGAGCAACTGAGAAATGTTACCTTTTCAGGCAGGCACCTGGTTAGAGGTGGCATCAGTACCAAGGAGCAGGGGAAATGGATGCTTGGCTGAGAAATTAACCTTTTCTCAAAAGGCTCATCCTCAATTCTACTTTGTTCTAATCATGTACTCAGTAAATTTCCTTTCCTTAGCTACTCCTTCCTTGAAGAAAAATGCCAAGAATCTGACTTAATGAAATTTGACTGAATGCAGACAAGGATGCAAAGACAACACTCTAGTGCCCTGGAGGAATTACGACACAGCGCTTCAGCACCGAGTCACACTGTCTGGCCTAATCACTGGCTGGATGATCATTTCCTAGCTGCAAGACCTCAAAGACCTTTTCTCCTAATGTCAGAGGTCTTCTCCAGTCTGCAATGTGATAGGGCTGTCATGAGTGCTGAATAGGATAATAATACATATATGGCATTCTGTGCATGGCGGGTATATTCCTGCAAATTACCACACTAAGCCAGAGCACACAGGATCTGTCACAGGTTTTCGTCTCTGAGATCTGTGGGGTCTTGCCTAAAGTCAAAGGCCCACCTTCTTACCTTTTATTTTTAGCTTGCTCCCTTGCATTTCAGGGGTTTCTATAATTTTTATTCTTGCTGTCAACACGAACATTTTATTTGCTTACCACTGTTTTCTGTCCATCACCAAAGTGCTTGCCAGAAACAAATGGCAGTGAAATCTACAGAGGAGCAAGGACTGAAGAAGCCATGCAGTGAAGGCATGCGACTGTGAGCAGCCTCTGACTTCCAAGCTCAACAGGTCAACCGCACAGGTGAACTGCCAATGCATGCGGATTTATCCACATGACTTTGTGGAAACTATAGTGCATGGGTTCATATAATGATTACTTCTCTTATTTGTAAAAACTTTGAGGAAACAGAGAGAAACACACTGAGTTATTATTTTACTAGGTGAAGCATGCATAATAAATTGAGCATACAACATACATATATGATAAGCAAACATACAAATCCTAGTATTTCACTGGAAGTTTTCAGTTAGAAGTGAAAAAAATATTATAATTATAATAGAGTTTAGCACAGTGGCACAGCCCTGCATCCCCTGTTGCTTGGGAGGTTGGGATAGGAGGAGTGTGCCTTGATTAAGGCAATTCCAGGCAGTTTGGGTAACAAATACAACACTGTCTCAAAAATACAAATAAAACATGTTATTCACTTCTGCACGCAGTGGTTACTTTTGATGTTTCTAGGCTCTTAATTTCATTTAAAGGTCTTTGCTTCCCTCTCTATAGGCTCCCAAGCAATGCAGGCTCCACTCCTGGTGTGAATTTCTCTGCCTCTATACCCTGGATTCTTACTTCAGACATCCCTCCACCCTCTGCCTGTCTCTGTCCACAGCATGTGGGATTGAAGGATCTCCCTCTGTCTGCCAATCTAGCATGACAGAGAGTGGGAACTTTCATTTCCTTTGGGAAGAGTCCCTCATCCATCCTAGAAAACAGTATACAGTATGAACTCTATTGTCCTGACAAGACAATCACAAGGTTTAGAGTACATTTCTCAGAAATCAGTTTTCTTCCAATCAAAATAATAGCAAGTGTGAGCTCCAAAACCAAGCTAAATCCACTTCAGAAAAGGCACAGCTCCACATCTGCAAGAAGATAACAGCAAAAGTCAGCACAGTTTAGCTACAGCAATAAACAAAACACTTATAATCTTGACCTACAGCATGAAGACTTGCATGATTTCACAGATTTTCTTTGTCCTAAACTAAAACCATGGATTGGAATTGGGTTTACATTAGTAACAGCCAAATACCCTGTTAATAGCATCAATCCTCTTGTTCTCACAGGAGTCTCAAACGTCTTGATCTAAAAAGAACTGAAAATTGTCAATCACTCCCAAATTACACTTCTTTTGCATAAATAGAAAACAAAAATTCATTCCGAGAATGCTAGCTACACACAAAAAGATCTCACCAATGTTTACCTTATGATAAATATTAAAACAATAGTTTCTTTTTCTACTTGTTCTGCCCTAAAATCGGAAGTCCCTTGACTTAAATACAGCATGTGTGGAAACAAAGATCATGATAGCGCAAAATGTGGATTATATAAAAGAAAGACGCTACTTTACAAAAGACAGTCTAAAATGGAGTTCCCTTGCATCCAGGTCAAAGAAAGAAACCACGTCATAAGTCTGAGATTCAGTGCGTTGACACCTTAAATGATCAAGACTTTGGTCAGTGTTGTCTGTTAGCTATTTCCCAATGGCACCTTCTGGGAAGGTCCTGGAAGGCATAGGGCTAGGTAATGTCCTTAACAGCAGGCTGAGAGAATTGACACCAGCACATTCTGAATTGAACATCTGCTTCTTCTGAGAACTGAGCGGTTGAAAGGCACGAGGATTCTGTGCAACTCTGAGCAATTTTAAGGGCAGCTAGACTTTGAAGCAAAGGAGGGTTTTCCTGGGAGGAATTCTAGTTAGATATCAGAATGTCCTTGAACTTCCCAAAATATTCTTCCTGTTAGATGTTGCAGGGTAATCTGCCATTTTTGGAGTACAGAATAAAGGTCAGATGAGTAACTGAGAGCTGAATGCGACCTTTAGCTATATCTTCAGTAAAAAGTTTTTCTGATTTTTATCAATTCCAAAGATGTCTGTCTATTTGTATGGGGAGGGACCACTTGTTCTTCCTGGCTGCCCAGCTAGTTTAGATCTGAAATAACCACACAGAAACTATTAATTAAATAACTGCTTGGCCCATTAGCTCTAGCTTTTTATTGGCTAACTCTTACGTATTAATTTAACCCATTTCTATTAATTTGTATATCACCACGAGGTCGTGGCCTACCAGTAAGTTCTGGCATGTCTGACTCTGGCAGCTCCATAGCATCTCCCTGCCTCTGCCCTTCTTTCTCCCAGCATTCACTCCACTCCTCCCTGCCTACCTAAGTTCTGCCCTACCAACAGACCAAGGCAATTTCTTTATTCATTAATGGTAGTCACAGCACACAGAGGGGACTTCCACATCATCTATTAGTGTTCAAGTTAGGGTTCTACTGGGCTTGAATCCTCTCTTGTGCAAAGTGGGGCATGTCACTTACTTTGTGTTTGGTTTTCCTCATGTGTCATAGGGCCAGGATGTTATCACATGGGTTATTATGAAGATTAAATGAGGGAGTGGGTACAAGAGGATTAACAGGGGGTCTGCTCCATAGTAAGAGCTGCAGGAGAGCTAAATTACTCCACCACAGGACTAATGGCAGTGCCTTCTAATGATGACAGCTGTACACAGTTATTCATCTTCCTATTCTTCAGAGCAGGTTATCCTGACATCTTTCCATTATAAATAAAACAGTGTTAACTATAATTAACCAACTATTTCTCTTTTGGGGGGAAATAATGTTGATGAACAGACACGAAATAGTTCAAAGATGCTCTTGAAACTGGCAAAACCATGCATTCAAGAGGTCTGAGATTCAATTGCACGCAATATATGCTTTAACCAAATGAACGACTTAAAGCTTCAAGCATACGTACATTATCTGTCTCTCTGTGAACTTTTAAGCAACAGTGAGCATGTCCTTTGGGTATTGTCCTTCAGTGGGGACTGAGAGGCCTGAAATACTGGTTTTCAGATGACTTTTGTTGCAGAATTGAAAAGAGTGATAGATTCAGCTATTAGGGGCTGTGTGTTCACATCCCCAAGATCAGCACTCCTAAGCTGAAGCTCTGTTGTTACTTACCATCTGTGTGACTTTCACCTAGGCTGTGACTCATTCTCCTCAACTGCAAAGTGCAGGGTGAAAAATTCTCACCTTTATATGGGGTATAGAGTGTATGCTATAGAAACAGCTGTTGTCCAAGTACAAAGCGAGAATACCATAGTAGCTGGTCCTAGGACTGTGAACCTCTTCTTCCTGTAAAAAAAAGGCCATTGTAGATTTATGGTTTCATTGCTCTATGGGCACGTGTATCTCCAACTTCTGGAAGGTGACACATAGTGGACAATTAGTAGATATCCCTTACAGGGAGGCATGTGACCAAAATGCCTCATCAGTCCTTTGTTGCAAGCAAGGACCACCAGCAGCTCCACACTTTCCTGGGAGAGTGCCTGAGGCTTTTATTGGCACAGCGAAAACCCAAGTAAAAGGCTTAACTTGTCTGAATGTTTCCTAGACTGTTTCATGGCATTTTTTTGGCTTCCAGCCTTCCCTCAGCCCTGATATTTTTTTCTTCCAAATAAAAAGACAAATGTATGTAGCATAAATAATAAAAACTCAGAGACCGATATTGGGGTTCAAACTGAAGATCAGAAAAGCAAAGCATCCAAGCCATTGGCTTTTACCTCTACCTCATACTGAAATGGCGATCCTGCCTCCATGACCCTTAGAATGAAACTAAACCTGAGACCCATCTTCTCCCATCTTATTTTCCCCTCTAGTTCTGGGATTAAAGGCAGCTTCTATGACTAACTAGTGTGGCTGTGGGGATTCAAGTTGTGTGCAACCACTGCCTGGCCTGTATGGCTGACTGTGTGGCTGCTTTGCACTGATTGTCAGGCAAGTTTTTTTTTTTTTTATTCAGACACAAATAGTATACCACTATACATATACCTTCCAGGTATCAACTTAGGACTGGAGACTAAAGTCTTCTTTGACTGAAATTCATGATACCCTTGTTATAGTAAGGAGGCTACTAGTTAGTTCCTGGCTGCTTAGCCCCAAAATAACCACACAGATGCTGTATTAATTAAATCACTGCTTGGCCCATTAGCTCTAGCTTCTTATTGCCTAACCCTTACATCTCAATTTAACCCATTTCTAGTAATCTGTGAATTGCCACATGGCTGTGGCTTACTGGGTAAAGTTCTGTCTGGCTCCAGAAGGGCTACACGGCTTCTCTCTGACTCTGCCTCCTCTCTCCCAACATTCAGTTTAGTTTTCCCTGCCTACCTCTATTCTTTTTCCCTATCAGGCCAAGCCAGTTTTCTTTATTAAATAACCAATTGTATTCACTGCATACAAAGGGGATTCCCACATCAACTTGTCATGTAGCAGAGTCTGTAGACAGTTCAGTGGATGTTTTTACAGTCAGCATTAAACAAACAAACAAAAAGGGAGAAGAAGGAGGATGAGAAGAAGGAGGAGGAGGAGGAGAAGGAGAAGGAGAAAGAAGAAGAAGAAGAAGAAGAAGAAGAAGAAGAAGAAGAAGAAGAAGAAGAAGAAGAAGAAATTCCACACAACTAATGAAGTTTACTTTATTGCTGTAACTGTTGACAAAGGTGAGAGCCTAGGGAGATGGACTGCCTGAAAAGTTTCATTATTCTGCAAGAATATTTTTTGATATGCTTTCAACAGCTCCTGAATGACAGTCAGCCTCGCTCTGTGGTTTTTAAAAGTCCTCCCTCACCCCACCAATAGCTGATCATCATACTTAACAAAAGCTTTCAGGTCAGCTGTTGAGTACCTGGGTCTTTACAAGTAATTAGCAGGTAGAATTACCAGGTAGCAGGCAGTGTTTGCTTGTAACCTGTCAATAGGAGCTGCAATGGGGGGGGGATTGTCATTTCTGGTGGCCTTGCAACCACATCTAATTTAAAGTGTCAGTAGAGTTAGTTTCTATCTTTTGTTCCCACTGCCAGATTGTGAATTTTTCCTCTAGAATCTTGTCTCAAAGTTATACAGATATTTGGAACTAATGAACTTCAAGGAAAACTATCCCTCAGCCACCACAAGATATGGAGGAACACTTAGGCCTCATTTCTTGGTTTTTTTTTTTTTTTTTTTTTTTGGTTTTTTCGAGACAGGGTTTCTCTGTGGTTTTTTTTGGAGCCTGTCCTGGAACTAGCTCTTGTAGACCAGGCTGGTCTCGAACTCAGAGATCCGCCTGCCTCTGCCTCCCAAGTGCTGGGATTAAAGGCGTGCGCCACCACCGCCCGGCTAGGCCTCATTTCTTTATCCCATAGTGCGATTGCATTCTTTACAACAGTGGTATAGTCAAGGTATCTTGTCTAAGTCCAAGATTAGGCAGCCTGTCCTAAGCAGTGAAGTGATGCTCTGCCGGCTGAACCAGAGGTGAAGCTAGGGAGAGCAACAGGAAATTATTTGAAGATGACTCTTGGTCTTCTGGTATTGGGTTCAAGAAGGCTATATGCTAATTCCTAGATTGTTTGGGGAGATGCCTTTCCATGCCATTTGAATCATTTGGGTTATCTCCCATTCTTAATAAGGATAAAAAGCTTTCTAAGAAGATGCTGGTGTCACATGGCACCCAACAGTTTCTTCAGGTACTTCAATTGATGCAATTGAATATAGGTTGTGAATGAGGGGCAAATATAAGGTTAACTTGGAACTTGTTTTCCTAAAGATCTATTTCAGGTTGAATCCTAAAGGGGTGTAGATACAGCAGCTGGCAACCAGCATTAGTTTTGAATATCTATCTTATCAATATAAATAGATTTTTCTTTCCAGGCTAAAGGAAGAAACCTTGGTGGGGAGTAAGATTGGCTGTATTGTAATCAATACAATCTGGTAGCACATTTTATTCTAATATTAATAAGCTTTTTTCTTGCTGAACACACCAGAGGGTGAGCAGAGAATGGTGTTTTCAACATTGCACTGTACTATCGTTCAATATCAATTTGGCTTTATAAGGTCATCACATCAAAGGAGAATCAAATTTGAGAAAGAAAACCCACTGGAAAGTTCCATCTACAACATTCAGATTCTAAGACACGTGTTCTTCATCTCCGTTTCTTGAACTAGACAGCCTTTAGCAAATACCTAGGTGATCCTTGCAACTTTGGGCCCGACGAATAGTTCCTGTGCTGTAAACCTATCCGTGACATAATGGAGTCCCATTGCATCAGTCCCGCTCTGATGGGGATTTCTGACAATTTCTGTGGCACCCTGACAGATGTGTCATAATGTCTAATCCCTTTAAGCTCCCCAAAGCTCCCGGAAAAGCGGATGAATTCAAAGAACAGTCTGGAAAGCAAATGGTTCTTGTATTGAACCCATTTCTTCTATGTCTGGGAAGATGCTCAATCTTTCCCTTCTGTGCCAGTAAAGGATGGGCAAGGTGTAATCTGGGTATTGGAATGATAATAGGAAAGCAGGGCTAGCTGGCATTTCCCTGCAACTGAAACAGCAAAAGTGAAAAGGGGTAAACTTACAGGAGCCTGTGCTTCCCCGCCTGAAGCCCTGCCTTCCAACATTATCAGAATCCCATGCCAGCTCTGTGGCTCAGTTCAAAGCATTAGTGATCAGAGTCTCGGAAGGTGAGACGGGGAAGTGGGGAGCTTCTCATTAACAGAGGAAGTAAGTAGTGCCCCTCCTTAACCTGCGCTGGGCTTTTGAGCTAATACCGGCGTCTCTTAACTGCACAAATCCACGCTTGGTGTGCGGCATGGAGCCAGGCCTTGTGGAGGCCAGGAGGTGCTTTCCCCGAGCTTTGACACTCTTGGAATTGTACACAGTTGTGAGGTTTGCTTCTCAGACATTTGGACAACTGCCACGAGGAAGGGAGGGAGGAAACTGGGCCAGTTTGTGTTCTGTTACAGACCAGCCTTTTGGATGACAGAATTCTTTCCAATCAAAATGCCATGGATTACTCCCTGCTGTGAGCTAATAGGGTGCTAATTAGCATATTTCATTTATTTACTTAACCGGGATAGAAACTATTGGGCACGTGGCCCACTTAGAATGGTTTCCTGGGGGAAGCTATGAGGATGCCCTAAGCACTTCCTTCTTATACATTGGTGAAAATAGTTCACAGAAGCACAATGCTCCCCTCTCTCTTTCACACCTCTCTTCCCTCTCACTTGCACCAATGACTGTAGGTCATAGGTGGAGGTGCACACCTCACTGTCTCCGTGTCACTCAGTCTCTCTTGAGAACTATGAATCCGTGCTCATGACAATTAGGTAGTTTCTGGGTTCCTTGGCCTTCTCTGGACTACTTCCTGGGGGATCTTAAAACCCATTTGCCATCATTTCCCCCTCATTTGGGAGAAGAAAACACTTTAAAATTCTCATCCTGCCCTTGAGTGCTTTTAGATTCTTTGGATTTCCATGGCTGTTAATCTCCCTAATGGCGTATTCTCAGTTTGTTCAGGGACAAATCATTAACAGTGTACAGTGAAACAAAGCAGCCAGAACCCACTAAGCAAAGAGAAATGGATTCTAGTCCCCAAATGCTTCCTGTGATGCTAAGCCCATGTGTTGAATAGCAGTAGCAAAATCAAAGGGCATAAAAACAGGCAGTAATTGTTCTACCAAGAATCCTGCTGCATACATACATATAAAGACACACACACACACACACACACACACACACACACACACACACACACACACATATACATACACAAATACAGAGAGAGAGAGACAGAGAGAGAGAGAGAGAGAGAGAGAGAGAGAGAGAGAGAGAGAGAGAGACAGCTTCACAGACTAAGAGTATTCCTACCATTTTGTAAGAATAAAGATGTGTAAAGTCTTCTTGTTTACAGAGGACTCAGTTAATGGCGCTGCAGTCCTTGGAGAAAGCATGACTATTTCTTTTTACCCTGGTTGGTCACTGAGTTCTGCCATTTTGGCTTCCTGATGATACTCAACCTGCACTTTTCTCCTTTTGCCTTGTCACTGTCTAGATGAGCTTTAGTAACCTGCCACTCAGACCCTGGCCCTTAAAAGTGAGTTCCCATGATTGAGTATCGCTTTGTTCTTATTAGAAACTCAGGGATTTGGAGACTCCTGGGTAAGTAAGGACAGATCAGTATGTGCTTCAATGAACACACGGGTGATTTTTCTGCCTATTACAATTCAAGGACACTGAAATGACAACGTAGCCTGCCTCCTAACATGCTTCCCTCTTCTGTGTCCTCTCTCAGTGTCCTCCATGCACCACCTCTCCTCACTATGTGGACTGTCTGCTGGTAGGTTATTTTCTCTGCAACCTACACCGTGGGACTTCAGAGCAGGAGTGATATTGTCAGTCTGCATTGTCAGGTAGCCTCAAGATATTGTCTCGTCCCTTGCAGCTTCGTCCCCAAAATCTTACCAAGGTAATTAGAAAATGAAGAAAGGACAGGCACACAGACACATGTCGCTTACTAAAAATCTGGCATCAGGCGGACATCATGATGGAATGGTACTATCTGTGTAATAACCCACCCAGATCCAGCATGTGGAGTATGAGGAGCACAGGGCTGGGAGTTAGCGAGTGTGGGTAGGAGGTCTCTGTAGGGGAGCAGTCTCAGAGGACTGAGTTTTAGAGAGGAAGGCTTCAGCAATCCCAAGCCTGACCTGTGTGGCGAGGGCTTTGCCAGACTCTCATGGGTCTGAGGCATCATCAGTCCTTGTCATGGCTGTGCCCATATCAAACAATCCCAATCACTCAGGTAGGTCTTCATCTGTTCCTTACACATTCAATTCCTCAGTTCCTCACAGGAAACAACTTCACTTTTATGTGCAGAAGGCTGTTTCTTTGTCATTGATTTTTTTTTCTAATCTGTTCTCTATGATCCTAGTCTCTCCATATTATCTCAGACATTTAGATTTTGACTGAGTTGATCATGTCTTGTTCTTTGCTTTTTGGTGGCCAGTGACACTTATATTCCTAATACATAGTTTTATAGTGTCATTTAGAGTTATTTGCTATACATGGGTATTTGCTCATATTGAAGCATATCTTCAGTTACTAATACTTCTCCATGTTGGTGGGCTTCCATGTATTCAATCCTAATTATTACTATTTCTGCTACCATGATATATTATCCTTCTTTGAACTGGCTTGTTCTCTTTTAAGTTAATTTATGACTCCATCTGGGCAACATAGAAAGACTTGATTGCTCTTTGTAGACAAGGGAGACGTTAAGATATTGCTCAGATCCGGGGTATCCTAGAAACTCCCACTTACTAGGTACCACCTTCCAGATTTTATATCTAGGTCCTTGAGAATCATTTTCTATTTTTTTTAGCATTTTTTCTTCTTACTTCTTCTGACACTCTTGATTTTGCCCTGTGCTTCACCAAATGACACATAACTCCCCTTGTTGCCAAATTGACCTGTCCTCTTTGAAAAAAACACCATGTTTTCCGGATCAGATTAGAAGTTCTTGTTGAATAGAAACAGGAGAGTTCTTGAGTAGCCTCAACAGATCATCCAATAAATATCTAGTAATAATTTGTGTTTTATTAAATTGAAATATCAAAGCATTCTAGCTGTTCAATGCTTTTTAACTCATAAACTCTTTGTCATTCTACTTTTATTTCTCAGTATAACATTTGATTTACTGTTGGGAGTATAAGGAGAATAAATAAATATCAGAAGAAGAAGAAGCAGATCTGATGACTGATGATTGATTTAAATTTTAATTGTTGATAGACTGCTGTGGATTAAAAGTGATAGGGAGAGTTTATAAATCACTCAAAATTATTGTTAGCATACTAATACAATTAGAGTTGGTCTCTCACTTTTGCTCTTAATATTCAGACTGATGAAGGAGAGAACTACATGTGTAAAGGGGGAATTCAAAGAGTTCCTAGATAAGGTGAGCACCCTTCAATGATCTGAAGTTGGTTATTGTATAGTGTAATAGTTCAGGGAGACAGACAGTTGATTAAAGAAGAGTTTCTATGAGCGGTCTGTGGAGATAAAGTAGATGAAGTCCCTTGCATATTCTGTTTTCCAA
Organism: Microtus pennsylvanicus; assembly: GCF_037038515.1. Classification (NCBI taxonomy): domain Eukaryota; kingdom Metazoa; phylum Chordata; class Mammalia; order Rodentia; family Cricetidae; genus Microtus; species Microtus pennsylvanicus. The sequence continues at coordinate 73,866,207 of NC_134585.1, read as the reverse complement.
ACATGAGGTCTTTATCTACACTTGTGGGATACTGGTTATTCATGGATTGAGAAAAGAACAGTGCTATCAAATGTTTTCCCTCCTCTGCCATATCAGGACAATCTCCCTTGCAGTGAATAATCCATGTATCAACAGAGTGTTTACAAGGCTCATATGTCCAAAAGGAGAACGCCTTGTTTGGCCACAATGCTTCCCAGGAGCAAAGACAAAGCAAGAATTGTATTAAGCAGAAGTGACTTATCAGCCAAACCAGCAAACATAACACTATTTGGGGAAATGCACAGAAATCGAGGAGAGTAACTTGGATACAAGATGGTGCCTGAGAACCACGGAGTGTGTGATTAATTTGGCTGCTCTCATACTACTTTCTCAGCAGGTGATGACATTTGGATAGAAATCCATGCCCAAATTTTTTTAATGGACAGTATTTTCCTTGGAATATTTAGATATTTCTTGGGGTTTACCTAGAGATGGTGGTGTTGGTCATTGGTGAGGACTCCAACTCATTTGACTCCAGCTAAACATACCATGCCCACATATTATCAGAAAGTCCACTTCTCCTTGGTTTGGCTGTCATTGTTATTTTAGCAAGAGTGGGAAGTTTGGAGGGTCATCGTTTATGCATCACTAGATACAGATGATATCGTAGCTATCTTGGGAAAGCTCATTTTGTAAATATATATCTAAATGGAATTAGTGGATAACTAGGAGCTAGTGGTGTTGTCAAGCAGGAAATGTATACATTGCTAGGTATAAAGTACCACATTCTTACACTAGGGTATCTATAGGATAATGTTAGAGTATTAAGACTCCTTGCTGTGAGCTGCTGAGACTCTGGAATACTTTGGCATTGGTTTTTAAAATAGTTAAAGCCATTAAGTTCGTGTGACTTGCATAAATGTATCCATAATGGGGGCAACTCCTTCCATTTAGTGCTGAGTCACCCTCAAGAGCTGGTATTAGGTCAGGCAGATCTGAGGCTCATCAGGAGAATTAGAAAATATTGTTAAAAGCTGAGATTAAGACAAAGCCTGGGGCTGGAGAGATGACTCGGTTGATAGATAATTCACCTGCTGTACAAGCATAAAGACCTCATTTTGATTCTTAGCATCCATGTAAAAGCAAGGTGTAGGGGCACAGGCTTCTAATCCCAGTGCTAGAGACATAAAGACGTAAATTCCTGGGCTTGTAGGCCTGGCAGCCTAGCTGAATTGACAAACCTCACGTTCAGTGAGAGACCCAATCCCAAAAAATTTCAGTGGCTAGTGATAGTGAAAAATAGGAGGATATTTACCCCTGGCCTCAACACCATGTGCATACATTCAAGGTACACGGGCCTCTTACACATATATATATGCACACATAGATACACACACAGATACACACAGGCACACATGCAGAGAGGAAGAGAGAGAGAGAGAGAGAGAGAGAGAGAGAGAGAGAGAGAGAGAGAAGAGAAGAGAAGAGAAGAGAAGAGAAGAGAAGAGAAGAGAAGAGAAGAGAAGAGAAGAGAAGAGAGAGAGCAGCAGCTAGGTTTTCAACAATGGGACTCTAAATTACAATGGACTATAAAGAGCATCATGGATAGTAGATGGTGAAAATACTGGTTATCTGTCATACTTTGCTCAATTGGAAGAAATTCTTAAGTTAATGTTATCTCGTGGAAGGAGATAGGGACTTAGAATAGGGTTGGAATTCGGGAAATTGGCTCAGAAAATTTCTGTATGGGTACTTTTGGATGTTGACACTATGACATTTGTCTGATGCAGGACCAGACCATTGAATACTCTGAGGTCCATCTCATTATATCTAAACATGATTAAAGACTGCCAGGCATCAGAGTTTGGGGGCAGTAGCTTTCTGTTAAGGGAGTAGGGCTTCTCTGCTGAGATTGTCTAGGGATGCTGGTAGCTTTGTAAAGAAGAACTAGGTCATCCATATGTAGGAGACAGTGGTGAAGTTTTGACTATCGGAGGGGCCCCTGGCAGCAGGACCAGGATCTATTCCTGGTGTGTAAACTAGTTTGTTGGAGCCCATTCCCTGTGGTGGGATGTCATGCTCAGCCTTAATGCACGGGGAAGGTCTTGGTCCTGCCCCAGCTTAATGTGCCAGACTTTGTTGACTCCCCATGGGAGCTCTTAGCTGTTGGGAGAACTGGATAAGGGGTAGTAGCTTGGGGCAAGGTGTGAGAGGAACAGGAAGAAGGACGGGAGGAGAACTGTGGTTGGAATGTAAAATAAAATTAAAAAATAAGTAAAAAAGATATTAAAACATAGTAAAAGAAGTAAAAATAGTTGAATAAACAGCTACACAAGCTCTCATAAGCTTGTCTTGTTTCATCCTGTGGCTTCAATGGCTGATAAGTCTGAGCAGCTGCAGATGTCCCTCTGTAGATCGTGGTGTGGTCAGTTTGAAGAAGGAGAATGTCCACAGAAGCTTCAGGTGTCAAAAACTTGACCTCTGAGGAGGAGCTATTGGAATATATGTCTAGGAGGTGGATTCCAATGAGGAGTCTTGTGTCATTGGGGGTGTGCTTTCAAGGGGAACCACAGGACCTTGGTATCTTCTCCTCTTGTCTTACTCCGCTTCTTGGCTAATGGTGTCAGAAATTTGCTCAGCCAATTGTTCCTACCATGATAAGCTGTCCTGTTGGAGACCCAAAGTGACAAGGCACCTCAACAAAGCATTGGCATCTTGAACGTTATGAATCATTTTTTCCTCTTTGTAAATGAGCCTGAGAATGTATTGACTTAATTGGCTTTTCTATGCATTTTATATTATATTGCATTTATATTCTGTGAGGCAAGAAGAAGAAAACAATTCACAGAGAAGTGGGTAGAATTCCTCTTTTAATTGGGTCTTCCCAGTATATCTGTCATTGGCTATCTCTTTGCAGAAAGGTCATGGATTCATTATTTGGTAATGCTATGTATCCCTGGTTTTTGGCCAGAGAGTAGGAATCTTTCCTTTCTCTACTTCATGAACAAAGAAAGTACTTATCAAGAATGTAGTGTCAACATAGCTAAACTATTAGGGGCATTTGTGGGTTCAATGAGGCTAAAGGGAAATAAATAGATTTTATTTTAAATGAAGGCTCATACAATAGATCAACACTTTCACCAGACATCTGTTTTGTTTTGTATTTTCCTCTCTAACCGCCATGTTGGCTTTAGCCCAAATCTGTAGTCTTAAAATAGTTCTGAACAGTGGCTGGGGTATTCCACTTTTATTCACATTGACCAGGAAGTGAAACATATCTCCTTTCTCAGAAAGCCTTAGCCATTACTCCTTATTGTCTCATTGGCTTAAACAGGATTGTATACCTATTATTGAACCAATGAATATACAACATAGGAAATGGGCTTCACCGATAAGACTAAATTAATCAGGGTCCTTTATAGATGTTTAAACCAAACATTTACTGCACATATTTATAATAAAATGCAAGCCTATGTTTAAACACAGCCACAACTTTCAGAATAGAAGGTTTATTGTAAACTATAATGTGTAAGAAGTCTTAGTGTTCTATTAAACCAAATAAAAATTAGGTAAAGTGTAAGAGATTTGACAATCTGGAAACACTAAAAATATGTTTGGGTCTGGAAGTAGTTCCAACACAGGGAGAGACTGAAGGAGAAGAGAGGGAAGAGAAGGAGAAAAAGGAAGAGAGAAAATATGTATACCAGCAAGTTGCTGAAACCACATTTCTTGGAAGTTTGGAAACAGCTTGTCTTCAAACAGAAGCCTGGTCTTCCCTGTCTGGTTTATATGAAATCCTTCTTTGATGCAGGGGGATGGAGCAGATAAAGGCGGGAAGATCCTTTTGTCCCTGTAATCCTAGGGAAACTCACATTCTTCCTACCACAAAGAAAATAAAGCCACACACTTGAAAAACCCCTTCTCTCCTGGTGGATGGTTTGATACCATCACCTGAGAATGTGGGGGCAGAAAGGATGGGAAGTGGAGGAGGGCTGTTTCCTGACTTCTGTCACGTACAAGGGTGTTATCATGGTCCCCTTGTTTCATGCCTAAACCCCCCTTATCTGGAAACTGTCCACGATAAGGTTGTCTTTCCACCTTCTGACTTAGCTTGAGAATAAAGCAAAATCATATACCTGAATTTCTCTGTGAATAGTGAGTCTTTTTGGATGGGCAGCATTATTACTGTTACTATTTCTTAATACAGCCCTAAATAAATTTATGGTCTTGGCTGAGATAGTTAACATCTCACATTATTTTTGTTCCATAAAATGAGACATCAAATCTGATGTTCTTTGATGTCTCTTCTCTCATAGCTCATAGGGATCTTCAAGTCACATTTTTTCCCTCGAGGTGATAAATTTTTTTACAAAACACAGAGAATTGAGGGGTGGAGATGGTTAGTTTTTGTCAGTGATGCTAAGGGTCAAACTCCGCTGTGTTCCATTTCCTTGGGATTTTAATGGCAGTAATTTTAACCAAACATAGAACACTTGTTCATTGTCCCTTGTTTACATTTCATATTTAGATGTTGCTGAAGGCCAGGCCATTAGTTTACAGACATTATTGTTAAGAAAGACTGTATGCACTTTGAAGAAATAGAGAGCTAGCCAAAGATATATATTTTATTGACAACGTATTAAATAGAAGGCACAAATGTTGATCTCTTTGGGAGATTTGCAGTGATTACACTTTCAGTTTTAAAGGAATAACTGATTTGGTGAGAAAATGGCCTCCATAGCTAATGGGATTTGCTTTTGAGGGTGAGAGATCATAAATTACGTCATAGATGGATAAGGGAAAGAAAGGAAAGTTCAGAGCTTTTGGAGTTTGTAATAGAGAACTATTACATTTGTAAGTTAAAGTAGGGTTATTTAGAATCTTCCCTGTGCTTATACTAGCCTGGTTGTTTATCTGTTAATATTTTGAAGAAATAGATGTGAGTTCCTTTGACAGAGGTGATGATGATGATGGCTGTAGGAGATTTACAATAATAGCTCTTGTTCATAACCTGCTGACTCTCTGAGGGACCCTAATGTCAGGGTTTGTTACATATAACTTCTCATTCTGTTCTAACTGCAACTTTGTTTTATGAGACTGCCATAATTGTGTGTGAGAAAACTCGGGCATAAACTGGTTAATCGATTTACTAAAATCCACATATCAAGTAGGGGGTTATGTGCTGGAAGTCAAACTCATGTAACCCTAAGGCTAAACTTTCTTCAGTAAATATAACTCTTCCACATCACTATCACCATTATAGTAATTCTACTCCCGTGTTTGCTATGAAGAGCATGTCAACTGTGAACTCCCTCATCTTTATAAGAATCTTATGCAACAACTATTAGTATCATTACCATCTTATGGATGCGAAAATCATAGGCCAAAGGGTTAGCTCCAGTAAGCAATTAGTTATTATATTATTATAGAAATAGAAAGTTGATGATGGAAAACATTAATAATAATAGCAAGATAGCAAGAACATCTTATAAGACCTTTATAGATAAGTTGCAAAAGGTTTTGTTCACATTGTTTTACTAAAATTATTTTAGAAATAAATAGGTTTATCATTATCCAAATGTTGGAATTGAGACTTAGAAAGCTTAGGAAAGCTACCCCAAATTTCAAAAATTATAATAATGGGACCTAAGGCATAGCCTTTGGCTGTGGACACTAAGACCTCTGAACCTAGCAGCTCTGTTTTGAACCATAGTCGATTGAATTTAGCAGATGAGATTATGAAATGTTGGCTCTTTGGGCCTATAGAATTGTTTTACTTAGCCAATCATTGTTTATTGAGCACCTACATATGGTGTAGAAAGTAACATGTCTTCACAGTTTCCCAATCTTGTTCAATGACAGAGCACCTCTAAGCTAGAGGTGTTACTGGATAGGGGCAGAGATGCTTCAACAAGTGCAAGGACAGCTTGATAGCAATCATTCCATACTTGTTCTAAATAGTTCTCTAATCTGATTCTGTCTTTAAAAAAAAATCTTAAGTTTGACAAGCAGCAGCAACAATCCACAAACGTATACATCACACACACACACACACACACACACACACACACACACACACACCTAGACAGCTCCCTCAAGTTTACCCTAAAAGGGGTTTCCACTTTGTCGTAACTAAGTGGAAGTTCAATGGCATTGCTCATCATAATCTTGTTTGTGACCCACTGCTGCCTGTTAAATAAAATTTTCCATTCTTTTGGCAAAGTGAGTGTTGGTTAACTAAGCTATGGTCTAAAGGTGGAGTTGTTCCTAGGAGTAATGGACGACAGTTATCATAAAGTCAGTCACTATGTGGCTGGAAGAGCTCAGAGGGCATCCTAGACTATGGGCCTCTGTGCGATTGACAGGCTTGGTGTGCATTTCCTTCTGAGACTGTCTACTTGTTTTGATGCACTGAAATTCTCATGCCAAGGACACTAGAAGCGGAAGATAATTGCTGCTGCTTTGTGTCCTCTACATTTGAAAAAAGCAAGAATATAAATTCATTGTATATGATCTGGGAACTTACAGATCTATTATTTATTTTTTGAGACAGTTCTCCCCTTTCTGACTTTCAACTCTCTCTGTAGTAGAGGATGACTTTGAACTATTGATTTTCCTGCCTTTACCTCCGAAGCCCTATGTGAGCGGATTGTAGGATTATGTCACCACACTCAGTTTTTAATACTCAATCTTGTAGAACTTTTATAAATAAGCAATTCTGGCAGAAAGAGGGGAATCTCAGATTTAGGGCATCTATATCTGGCATCTTCTCAATTTCAAGAGCACAGCAATTCACAGCATAACATGGCTGATTTGTTGGAATGGAACTTAAATATTTGCTTAGCAGTTATTTTGTTGATGATCTTTCCAGTTGTTTCCAAGGTTGAACCCATTAACAATGTGGTACAGTGTTTTGTGGGTAACATTCATTTTGGTTAATTACCAAGAACAGAATTACAGGTTTATAGAGCAAGTGTATGTTTGCAGGGTAAATTTAACTTTATAAGAAATTTCTGTGTCCCACAGAGATGGCTCAGTTGGCAGGGGTGTTTGATGCCAAGTTTGCCAGTCTGAGTTTGACACTTGGAACCTCTGCATGTGTGTGTGTGTGTGTGACACACACACACACACACACACACACACACACACACACACACACACACACACAGAGAGAGAGAGAGAGAGAGAGAGAGAGAGAGAGAGAGAGAGAGAGAGAGAGAGAGAGAGAGAGAGAGAGAGATCTGGCTATATGACCAATTATTTTCTCTAGTCTATGGTTTGCTTAGTTATTTTTATAATGGTGTACTTTGAAAAGTAGGAGATTTGATTTTTGATGAATTCCAATTTTTCTTAGAATTTTAATAAAGCAAACCTTAAAAGTTGTTGTTACTTTTTATATTTTGTCAAAGAATCTTTGCCTGTTCTAGCATTGGAAATATATTCTTTTGAGTTTCACATGTTCTCTTCGATGTTTTGTGGCTCTGGAATTGTCAGTGTATTTAAAGGATATTTAACTTCTGCAAAGTTGGTGAAGCTGGGATTTAAGATTATTTCTTTGTTTCCATGATGATATCCAGTTGTGTGTACATTTTATTAAAAAGACATGTCTTATTACCATGATGCTGTAGTTTAAAAGTAATCAAATGACCTTACAGAGTAGGGTCAGTTTCCTGATCACATCCTCAGTGGTTTCCATCTCCTTTGTCAACACTACATTGTCCTTTTTATTGGGCTTTAGGATTCTTAAATTCAGGTCCTGTTACTTCTCCAAAACTATTTCAAGAATATTTAGGCAATTCTGTGTCCATTTTATTTCATTGAAGGTTTAGAAATAATTTGAGTTGCTTTTGAAATTCAACTGTAATTTTGAAGGGGTTAGATTTGAGCCATTGACATCTTTGGGGAAAACTGTCATGGCAACAAGACTGCATCATCATTCAGTCATTTTCAGCTATAAATGTCTTTATTTTTCTCAGATGTATTTTTGAAATATTTGATTTTGAGTTCTCTCACAGTTTTGTCAAGTTTTAATCAAGACAATGGATAATTTAAAAAGCATTATAAATTATATTTTAACCAGTAGAGTGATACTGTATAACAACCAGTCTGGGACAGGCCTCATGTTCAGTAGTTGGCCAACATAAAGCAGACTCCACAGGCTTTTGTGTGCTTTTATTTGGCTACAGTTTGGTTGGGGTATTTATTGTTTGTTTGTTTGTTTTTTGTTTTAGTTGTTTGTTTCGTTTTTATAGTTGTTTATGGTCTTTATTTTGCTCTCTTTTGGGATGCTGTTTTTGTTTTACTTTGGTTTTTGTTATTATTGCTTTTTTGACTTCACATTTTCTTTTAAAAAAAATTCTTTATTCTTCTCTCACACAATACATTCGGACAGCAGCTTTCACTCCCTCTCCTCCTCTTAATTCCCCCCAAATCCCCCTCTCCCCAGGAGATCTGTAAGGATTTGGGGGAGGAAAAGAATATGATCAAAATATATTTAAAGTTAAGTAAAAATATAATAAAAATTTCAAGTACTAAGGAATCATATTAGTTAAAAATAAGAAAGAAACCTGGTTTTTAAGTAATGAATTGTGTTTTGTACTTTTACTAAATTCATTTATCAGTTATTTTTTCTGGGTAGATTTCTTAAGGTTTACTATGTGTTCTATTATATTGTTGGTGAATAGTTACATTTTTGTTGCTTTCAATATTTGTTTTTAAAGTATTTATCTTCATTTGTTCTGTTTGCTGGAACTTCCAGTGAAATGTTGGAAAATGGTGACATCAGATATTTTCATCTTGCTTTCAGTCTGAACTTCAATGATTAAATATGTTATTAGCTGTTGGTAATATTTAGTTGCCTTTAGTAGGGTGATTAAATATTTATTTATTCCTAACTTGCTGAGAGTTTTTATCACAGGCAAGCACTGTCAAATGTTTTTTTTTTCCTTTAACTGAGATTTTTGTATATGTGTCATTTGTTTTGTTAATGGGATAAGTTACATTGATAAATTCTTCAGGTATTGTCCCAACCTGACATTCTGGGAATAAACCTACTTGATCACAATATGTTTTTCTTTGTATGTATTTCTAGATTCACTCTGTTAATTTTAATAGAAGAAATTTATAATAATATTCAAGCAGTCTAAGTATTCATTCATAAGTGCTTTCACTTGTAATATCTTTATTATGTCTTAATTTTTGGGTTATGGTGGCCTTTCAAAATCAGTTGGAAAGTATACCTTACCCCTCTGCATTCTAAAATAACTTCTTTTTAGATTTATACTATGTCTTCATTGGGTATTTAACAGAATTTAACAGTTGAGTCTTTGGGACTTAAATTTTTATTTGAAGAGTTTTCTTTTGGAAAAAAAACCATTCATGCAATTAAAAAGAAGTGGTTTAGTATTTCTCTATCCAAATACTGACAGACATAGCAGCTTGCAGCAACACACATTTAACATCTCATCTTGTGCTTTCAAGGGCCCAGGTATCCAGGTATGTCTAGGTAAGTTTCCTGCTTCAGAGTCACTCAAAGGTGACCTGGAGGGTTAGGTCAGAACTGATGTGCTTACCTGTGGTTCAACTAGAAAAGGAACTGCTGCCAAGCTCATTCAATGGGGTTCAGTTCTTGTTTGGGTATGTAGCCTCATCATCTTACCCAGTGTAGGTCACAGGCTCCTTTCTGTTCCTTATCATGTGAGTCTTCTTCATCAAAGCCAATGGTGAGGGAGAGGGTCTGTCAGCCAAGAAGACTGAAGTTAAAATCTCATTCATCATAATTGTGGAGATCGTAGCTCATCACAGTTACCTTCTCTTCTTATGCAAAGCAACTTATAGGTTCTATCTGTTCCCACGGGAAGCACTTTTCCTAAGGACACAGAGAGTGAGCAGTGATAATCACCATATTGACTTTTGTGTTTGCCTACCACATACATGTTCATGGTCATCTTGACTTTTTATTTGGTCTACATCAATTTTGGTATGATGTTATCTTCAAAATATGTTTATTTCACTTAGCTGTCTAATTTATTGCTGTACAATTACTCATAGTATTCTCCTTAGTTTCCTTTAAAATATTTGTTAGGTGATGTCTGTTTTTTATTGATGATATTAATGATTTGAATACTTTGTCATTTTTTCTTCATCAGTCATACTAGGGATTGATAAATCTTACAAATCTTAAACAAATGACCTTTGACTTTGATTGTTTTGTAGTTTGTTTTTCTTGTTCACTGCTTCCCTATGTTTAATATTTTTTCACTTTTAGCTTAATCTACTCTTATGTTTCTAGATTCTTAGCTAATTGATTTAAAACCCTCTTTTCTAAGTTAAGAACAAGTTTCACAATTGTATGACGGTGTGAATATACTCCAGAACCCCTCAAAGGGCTTTGGGAAGGAACACTGCAGCTGAGAGGCTGGGAAGACCTCCTCACTAGGTTCCCTAGAAACCACCTCTTGAATGACTATGTTGAATTTATGTCTTTTCATATTTTATCCTCTGAAACAGGGAAGTCCTAATGGCTTTTCTGTTGCTAGCAAGGCGGAGTCATAACCATCCTCACCATTGTCTGCGTGTGCACAACGTGGTGCTGAGTTATATGCATCTTTGACACCTATGTTTAGTTGAGTGTAAAACATTATGAAATGATTGCATGATGATTCAGCAATGAAGCAGAAACATAGCATATATTTATAAAGGCAAGAAAAGACAACAATTTTTGTCAGTGGAGCAACTGACAGAGAAGGAAGGATCGCAATTAAATGCCTTCTTCAGATCAATCACCAATTTATCTCATTTATATTTTGCTTTTTATGTGTGCATAAATAGTAATATAGCAGGAAAAAAGCTGTCTCTAAATCACAGCTATGCTGAAAATTTTAAGTGATGAAAATGCATTGAGTCATAATTTTATTGGCAGTGTTTTCTGTTTCCTGATCTTGCAGTTCACAGTGCCTTCTATTTAATGAAATGTAAGTAAATCTTTTAATTCTCACTTCAACACCATACAGTTTCAAACTGTTACTACTCATGTTGAGAAGAGAAAACATCGTGGCACAAGAGGTTAAGTTGTCAAATGTCGTATAGCTTGTAGACGACAGAGCTGGGAATGGAACACAGGGATCCGAATTAAAGTCTGTACTTCCCACCACATGGTGTTGCCTTAGTCACAAGGGCAGTTTAATCTCCTGTGAGCCTTATCAACTACTGTTAGATTTTCCAGATGACCTTTGATCTTTTCCCACTCCTGCGGGAGTTATTTTGTTAGTCCTTTGTTACCAATAGATAAAGTCAAAAGTTCACTATTCCAAGCCTCCATCTTTAGCCTCAGCCAGTTCCTCAGCCAGTTCCTCAGTTCACACAATAGTAGATGCCCCCCCCCCCCATAGCAAACTGCTGCTGCTGCTCACCATAGCTATGGGTCCACATCAGGACGTTCTGGTTCATGTTTCTTCTTTTAGCATAATATTTGGCTGGTCCTCCAGAGAGTGCAGGTTCAGATAATAGAGTCACCCTTGCAAGGGTGCCTCTAGGTAATTCCTGCTTCCCTGAGGTTATTCTTGCCAAGCCCTGTACAGTACAATGTTCTGCCATGTCCTTCTCCCCTGGTTGATTTCCCTTTGCACCCTTACTATGAGAAAGTGTGGCTGAGCATCATGTGAGGCCTATAAAATGTCAAGCTTGGTGATAACCAAGAGACTCCAGCATACACACACCTCTTATAGGAGTCTGTTCCTAAGCCCTTTCTCTCTTTTCATCGGTAACCTTTGCCAAGAAGCAGCCTCTGGGTACCCTTACCCACTTCTTTCCACATTTGATAGTCGTTTTTGAAGCCACTATAATATTGCCAGGCAGGCTCTATTGTCATATTTATCGCATCATATTACAATTTCTGGGATGTGGTTTTTGACTCCAGTAGGCTTCTTGAGGGTGGACTATTTTGCTACATTCATCTTTGTATGCATGTAGCAATCATTTAACTCTTGTTGGATAAATGATCACTTTGTCCAATCCAAAATATCCTTTTGATGCTAATAGCATTTAAAATTAAGACAGTAATTGAGAACTAGAGTAAGGAATGAGATTTAAGATTAAAAATATCTTGCCTACAATTTAATAAGTAATTGATTTATTAAATTGTTTTCTCATTCAATAGACACTCAGAAAGCATGAACTGTAGAGTTCTAAAAAAGAAAAAAACAAAAGAACTGGCTTGATTTAAGAAAACTAAGAGAATAAAATTCATGACTATTTTGTCATTCTTTAAAGTGGAAGATACCTATTTTTCTTAATTTATGGTTACAGCAAGAAATAAAGCACTGTAAGATGTTTTGAAAGAAGGTTCTGGGAAGATGCCAGCATTGTCTGGGTATTGTTAGCATCACTAACTCCAAAGAAAATTAATTTATTATTTTCAAGGTTACTCATTAAGTTAAAAACTCAGACTTTTGTTCTGAGAAAATCCATTTCTTTATGCATTCATGAAGATAGTATTTAGAGTTATTTTTTTACTTCACTCATGTGCTTGCTAATGCCTTTTTTTCCCCTCCCACAGTGGTTCAATCAGCTTGCTATTTTTAATACTGCTTTTCTGACAGAACCAAGTTTAAGCTGTAAGAGATACATTGCATATCTTGCAAGTTGCCTCAGTGATTCACTCTGCTAGGAACTGAATATATTATATATCTTTTTGATTGTTCCTTCTTTTTTTTCTTTTTCTTTTTTAAAAGGATATTGGGTTTCCAGAGATGTGATTTTTCAAGTTAAAATTAGGACTAGGAAAAGATACTGTCCATCTAGCAGGGTAGGGCTTTGTACTGTGCAGGGTGGCGTCGGTAGTAATTCTTGACAGAAATAGTTTCAGCTAAATTCAGCGGACGTCATAATTATATCCCATATTTTCTACTCATGAAATGAATAAGTCTGCACAAATGACTAGTATATAGAACTTGACCAGTGTTTGCATCACTCAGTGTCTGAGGACTTATGCAGATGTTGCTCAGTTCAGAAAACCACTGTGCATCCTCTCCTTTGGTGCTATTAATAACCATCATCTGACTGAGGAGAAATAATGAATGGGACCTGCTTCCGACTTTATAAGACTCATGAAATTAAACCTCTGCAAAAAATCATTTAGCTTTTCTTCTCATTTTGGGTTCTATGCTTATTTTTCCCCTAATCATACACAATTTTAAAAATTGTATGTGATCTATGGGAATATTTTAGTGTACTAATTTTAATGCTAACCAATCATATCTATCAAAAGTAGAAGGTCCAGACTTAAAGCTGAATAATTCACAAACCTTGTATGGAAATTCCTGAGAAAATTTTATTTAAAAAACATTATGCAAATTTTCACATTGCTCAAGCCTTCTTTACTTTTTACCAAGATAAAATTTATGTCTTAATCAAGTCCATGGTCGAGTTGATGAAGGCAAAAACCCAGAGAGGTCTGGCTGGATAATAGAACTGCAGTTCAGAGAGCATCGAAGGGACACTCTCCTAAACGCTGCTTCTCTTCCATTTTGCTCTCCTCTCTCACACTGAAACACATTGCAGAATTCTAGCCTAGGTCTGCTGGCTGCTTAAAAACACAAAGTCAGCGTGTTTTGAGCAATGCTTCGATTTTACAATTTAAAATGCTTTACAGTTTTTGTTTTTTAGTGAGACCTATGCCCTGGCCCACATTTTGCTTTTATGATTCAACTTCAAGCTATTGAAAGATACTCAAGTATTACAGCTTCCTCCAACCCTTTTCAGAGATATTTATTTGGGTACAATTTTCATGACTGACTATTTTTCATTCATTATAAATCCTGCCTTCTAGATGTTGGCTTTTAAAAATAGAAGCAGCTTCCTAATATTCTGCTATTGCAACATAAAAATACAGCTTTTACATCAGAACAAGAACTAAATCAGACTTACAAATTGTGTGGTGCCGAGAAACCAGCACGGGAGCCGAAGGAAGTCCCCATTCTGCTTCCTTCCTTCTACTTCTCGATTCTTTCGCACTGCTATCACTCACCTCCCGAAAAGAAAGGCGAACAAAGACCTATTCTATCAGCATAGTTTCTCTGTGACAGGAAAACAGCTTAGCACTCAGCATCTTAGTGTGAAATAACTGTTGGAAGACAAAAGAATCAAAATGAGGCTCTCCAACTCATACTGAAGCGATGTTTTTGCAACTCAGTCCTAACTGCATTATTAATAGGAAGCTGGTTGATTCCTGCTCCTAAACGCTGGTCTCTGAACGAATAAACAGTACCCTAATTGTTATTGCCTCCAGTTCTAAGATTTCCCATGCCTAGCCTTTACATTTTGGATTTCTTATCAGAATTGCAATCCTCTGAGGCCAAGCGTGGGCATTGACAGCTCTGGGAAACTGGTCAGCCTCTGAACACACGGTGATTGATTCATGCTCTAATTGAGATAGCCTTGAATGAGAAGTGACTGAGTGAGAAAGATTACTTATTTCAAAACAACAACCAAAATAGTCACACTGTCAAGAACACTCTGGCTAGGTAAGATGTGTGTTCTACGATGACACTATATTTCTAAGCACTGAAAAAATAAAGTAGACAGCATCGGCAGAGATTAGTTGAAGCGTAAAGATGTGCTTCTGCAGAAGGGATAGAAAGTTTATGATTTTTCACTGCTTGCTATATTAATGTGCGTCTTAGGTTCCTTGTTGCCTTAATCTCTTTTATTAGGGCTAGCTGAAAGTCTTGTCATTATTCGCCATTTCAGTGCCTCAGGTTCCCTGTTTTGTTCTGAATTTTCCTTGCCAACTTCTTTTGACATGAAAGTGAAATGTTGTTTGGGTTAGATGTGCGAATGGGTCTAGGGTGGGCGTTTTACATGAAAACAATCACAGAAAATCAGTTGTGTGAGCAAATTCTATCTTCAGGCAAAATTCTGCTTTGGCTGCAAATGACACCCCACTGTAAATGTTCTCTCCTCATAGCGTTCTCCAGGCTAATGTGGTCCTTTCTCATTGCTCCCCTCCCTTTCATGCCCCCCAACTCCAATAAAACTAGAAGGGCTATTGTGCAAATGGAGGCAAGCATGCAGTCTCTTTTTCCAGAGGCGCTTTCATGGAAAAGGGAATATACCGCAAACTGTTTTAGCACTTGGACGCTGCTGCTGTAAATAAGAAAGGGTTAACTCTGCCGGTCTGGAGCTGATCCGTGCTCAGGCACAGATCATTCACTGGGGGCATCATGGTTATAAATGTGAGACAGTATCCCAGGAGCCTGGCATGATTTTCTACTATTTTTAATAAATAAGTAAAAATGCATCAGAAGGCACTTTCGCTTCCCAAGGAGTACACAATTAAAGGAAATGCACACAAGACGCAGAGCACAGGGCTCTGGCTCCAGCCCTGCCGATGCAGATACATTCTGCTTTTCTTTTTTGTTTTAATATTTATTTATTTATTTGGTTCTCTCCGTCCTTTGATTGAGTAATGACAATAGTTCAGCAGGAAAGCACACAGAAAGGAAATAACGCCCTAGGGCCCATCAGTAGTCAAAGTAATTAGTTCCATGTTAGCATCAGGGCGCTGCTAACCAGCTCACAGGCCCGGCTCTCTGAATAAGCTGCCGTGTACCAAAGCAGTCTACTCCAAAATAAAAACCGATTTTGTGCGAAAGAAAGGAGAGTGGGGATTGTGAGACTGGGAAGGACTGAATTTGGGAATGAGGGGTATTTTTCAAAAGCATATCAGAAGCTGCAAATGCTGCCCTCGCCTCCCCGATCTGGCCATTATGCAGCGCTGGTTTTTTTCTAAGTATGTGTGCTTAGGAGCAGCAGAAGCAGGAGAGAGAGAGAGAGAGAGAGAGAGAGAGAGAGAGAGAGAGAGAGAGAGAGAGAGAGAGAGAGAGAGAGAGAGAGAGAGAGAGGCAGCAAGCTAGTAAGTGTGGAAGACCAAGCAAAAATATTATTCCACAAGGTACCTAGGGAACACAAGGTCTAATTGGAGAATCAATAACTGAAACCCCATTTTAAATATTCTGCTCTATTAATTCTTCAGGTTAATAGAAGCTGCCTGCATGGTGATATTTTGGGGATATAGATATTCAGAGTTGGATTACTTTTGACAAGAGCGTAAGGAATCTATTCAAAGCTGATTTTCCCCCCTTTTGTTCACTGAGGACCTGCAGAATCTAAGATAAAAATGGCAGTTGTCCTGAGGGCACCCCGAGGCATGTCATTAAAATCGGAATTTGATCCTCTTTTCATGGTTACTTGGGACAATCAGGCACATGAAACCTGAAAACTCATCAGTTTTCCAAAATATGACATGTCCTTGACTCTGCCATGCAGCAAGCCCCGGCTATTTCAAAATCCCTTTAGATGTCACTCTGCCTTCAAGAATGCACGAAGCACAGGGCAGTCCCAGGCAAGGAAGGGGTGAGAGTAGCCCTGGAGCATCTTGTCCCCACCCTTGCTGGTATTTCCCATCAAAGACAAAGTCCATCGCAGCCTTCCAGTAAAAGGACAGTAAAAAAGCTTGCGTGTTTTCAAAGAAACCAGGCAATTTACTAATTGTAATTAACGTCAATCTGAGAAGTGTTTTTAATCTACTTGTTCAAGCATTCCAGGTAATGGGTTCCTCGGGTTTTAAAGCTGATGGAGCCATGGAGAACCTGAGAGATAATGTGTTACCATATAAAATTATATGGTAGGTTATCGTCCATTTGTTTTGTTCTTTTATGTTCTTTCTTTTTTTAAATTTCTGCTAATAAAGGCTTTCTCTAGTCTATTGCTCACATTATCCAAAGGCAGAGAATTTGTAAAAGCCGAACTATGCCAGTGTTGAGGGGCTTTGGAAGTGAAATGTGTATTTTACAAGGCAATCCCTAAGAACCAAAATTTTCTTTTAACTAATAAATCCTTAAGTGAATTCGTGAACCAAGGTCTTGTCCCATTCTCTACCCTATCACTTGCTTTTCAAGATGAATGACAAAGAGAGCCTCCCTCTCTGGGCCCTTCTGTTTTCCCTGACCTGGGAGATATTTGAATATTCCCAGCAGTGAGAAGAGCTTTTCATGAAGAAAGGGCAATGCTCTAACCCCAGGGCAAACAGGACACTTTTCCAAGGAGGAAGCATGTGGGTTAGCTATTTCCCCGTATACCTTAAAACTAACTTTTCTTTCCGCAAAAGAGAGAATAAGAAGAGATTTGGCTGCAGAACTTTTACCTGCCCACAAAAGTCAGCTGCATTTTGATGGATGTTGCTGTTGCAGGCACTGTCAGATCAAGACTGTGCAAGAGGCAACCACATGACTAGCCAGTATGGACTATAGAATGGAAGTCATTTAGCATCGCTGGCAGGTTCAGAAATTCTTGTGCTTGGCTCCTATACTCAAAATATCCCTTTTCTTGTGTAGGAATCTACTTCCTGGACTTCAGTTGGTTGAAGGTGTGATTGAACAACAGGAACTTCCTTTTGAGTTTGTTTAAATGATCACCTGCCACACAAGACAATTCCTCTCTGGCAGAGGCCTATGGTTGGATTTCTTTCCTCAAATCATCTTTCCATAGGAATAGCATTTGAGGACTTTTTTGTCTTGCTGTAGTTCCTAGTTGTCAGGTTTCATGATATGAACAAGCAAAGGAATAACTTAGAGTGAGCAAGGTCTCATGCAAATCTCTGTTTTTTTTCTTTATTATTGCTGTTTACCAACAGTTTCTTACTAGCTGATAAATGAAATGTATCTTGAGCTTGCTTTGTCCTGTGGCCCCACATATGGCTTCTGTCTCAACTGGATGTGTTTTTCCCTCTCCACCTCTGTCTTATTTCAGTTCTAAATAAGGCTTCCCAATTACTATCAACTTGGCAAGGATCATTCAAGTGTGCTGCTTTGTCCTTACACATTATGAAATGGTCATTGTGCAAAAACGTGAATTTTGTGTTGTGCACTAGTGTCTAGTATAAAACTCAGTTGAGTTTCTTTTCTTCTGCAAAGTAGTACTGAGTGCTAACTATGCCCAAATTACAAGAAGTAATAGATTCTTTTGAAGATATATGATGCCTATAAAGATATAGCATCTATCAGATAATGCTCAGTGGTTGTAAACTAGACAACCTTTGGGCCAAATTCAGCCTACCATCTACTTTTGTAAATCAAGTCTTATTTATTACACAGTTAAGATCATTCTTGCACATATGATCTGTCTGATGTTGTGTTACAAATTTAGAATATAGTAGTTTTAGCAAAGACCCTATGACTCCCAAGAGCAAATTCTTTACTATCTTGGCCTTTATGAGAAAAATCAGCTGGCCCTTGACCTACATTTTTGCAGTGGTTCACAGCAAGAAGCCAATCACCTGACTAAGGAGCAGCCACAATAAGATCAACCCTGATAAACTGTTAATGGAAGCACTTCATAAATGTATAGGGAAGAGTAATTTTAAAAGTAGCTCTTTCCTATAAATAATTGTATGGGAACTTTACTTTCACTGGGGAGACATCTATCCGAGCTGAGAGAATTGCAATTATCATTCCTCCAATGGATGTAGAACTTCATACTTATCAAGCACTGTTTATGCAGTTGCCTTTGAGATACTGACTTCATTTATTTGTTCAACAAATATTTGCTGTCTTTCAGGAGTTCATGCAGGGGATTCATTGGTGAGCTAGATTGGAAGTAGGTATTTAAATTCCCATTCCTTATATTTAAAAACTGAGTGCTAAGAATAAGTGGTGCAGTCAAAATCAGAGTAGGTGCAAATCTTCCAGCTTAATGTCTAGTGTACTTACGTGAGTAATTATGATCACGACAAAATAATTATGCAGATTTGTCCAAATGTCACCTTTTCTCTAATTGTATGCTTATTGGTTTGTGGTCTCCTCCCTTAAGTTTTTATATATTAGTTTTTTTTTTATAAAAAAACAGTTTTAACAAGACTTAGTCTAGAACATTTGTGAATGTGGTTTCTTTCCACTTTGATTTCCTCATCTTTCCAGTGGGAATAGTATGTAGTTTTTAGCTTATGAATGGCAAATGGACATGTCATTGTTCACTAAAACAAAATAAAAACAAAACAAAGCCAAGATCCTAAAAAAAATCTTAGCATTATAGGTCTTTTCCAAACCCCCAGCGTAAAGAATCTACCAGTCATCACCTAGACAAGCCTAATTATTTGACACCCTCAACTCAGAATAACCTAAAAATTCAGGCTTGAGAACTGAGCAATTTATTGAGTCACACAATCAACTATCATATTTTAAGTAAGGTTATGATTTGTGTTGGACCACATTTCCAGCTTTGCTGGGGTACATGAGGCTCACAGACTGACAAACATTTGAGAATATAGTCAGAGATAGACTTGTATTCTCATTAAGAAGATTTATGGCCAGTCTTCTGTAAAGACCACCCCGACATTCCAGTCTTCCTGCTTGTGACTTTATTTGCTTAACTCCCATTCATTTTCTTCAGTGTAAAAATGAAGCAGAGAGCACTAGTCTAACAAAGTGGTGGGAATCAATTGGATGGAGACACAGCGCTGTGCAAAAATGAGCTCACTTTGTGCTAGAGCCCAAGATGTTGATCTGTTTTCTTCTGTTAGTGGCGTCTTAATAAGGTTCCAGTCAGGGTACTGATACCTCAACATCAGGCAGGACGTCTTTGATAGCATCACGTTCTCCAATGTGTAGACATTGAGGAAAAAGACAGGAACTCCAACAGATGAAAACCTGTTAGCAGAACATTCTGCTAGGAAGCTATGCTGCTTTGCCTTGGATTGAAATTTGAAGGAAGAAGAGACTCCCTTTTTATCACCTTAGTAGTCAGGGGATATTGAAAAAATTACACATAAAAATAATATTTATGGGTCAGGTAATTATTCTTGTCACTTGGGGGAACGAACTTGGTAATAGAAAAAAAACACTCTCCTATCTCCTCCTGATTCTGGAGTCTAAACTTCTTTGGCACCAGCCTGCTTTCAAATCAGGTGGCACTGCTGTTGGCTGTCACCCCAGAGGAAGTGTTGAACATTAAGTGAATTCAAGGGGTTTTCCCTGTAATGAGCCATGCTGTCTTGTGTTAACGGTGTGAGCTTGAGGAAAACTTGAAGGCGCAAAAGACTGTGTTTATGTATGTGTTCTTTCATGTTGGGCACTACACTTACTGCTTTTGATTAAGATGTATGTGATTGAGTTACTGAAAACGACATTTGTTGAGAGATGGAAGACTATCATGGAGAATTGCAGGAGAGTCAAAAACAAGGTGGGGGATGAAGTGTGAATGAGAGGTTACATACATTGATGTCCTGTTTGCTTGATTTAGGAGTTTGAGATAGACTTAATCCATTTCATATTTTTAACAAGGTAGGAAAAACCTCTTAAAAAATAACCACCAACCCATAATCAAAATCTATCAAAATAGGTTCTGACAGTTAGTTTCAACTAGATTAACTGTGTGCTAGGGGTAGAGAAGAGTATTGTGGAGTCTCTTAGGGAAACCTACACTGCGTTCATAAATATTTTCTACTAACATTTGTAATATTCCAGCTTTGATAGATGAAGTGAAATTTTTTCCCCCTGAAGTTTGAGTGTTTCAAGTGAAAACTCATTTTTATCTGCTATTTTTTTCTGAAACACCACGAATGTGAGCAGAACCCATCATCTCTGAACACAGAAATTAAAGAATGAAATGGACTATGAACTGAAGCTGAACAATCTAATTTCACTCTTGCAGTTAATACGGTGAGAGAAACCTCAAAACCACGGCTGCTTAAAGGGCAGAAAACTCGTGGAATGTTTGAGGTTGGAGCCTCTAAATAGCACCTGTAGTTGGGCAGTGGAAAATGATGTTAAAATCCGCTATGCAGAACGGAATCTCTCCCAGAAGGAACCACGCTCCAGATGTGCGCAGCATCTTCTCTGATTGTTAGCTGGTCTTCTGCTTTGCCGAGGGGCCATCCTGGCCATGCTATTGCACTTTATAGTTGAAGGCTGAGGGAAAGAGAAGGCTCTAAATGGCACTGACTCAGGGCAGGAGACAGCACTGCACACAGAAATGGATACCTGGGCATTCTTGTTTCCAGAATCCCAAGCCCACCTCATCTGCTCCTCTCTGCTCCATCCATTTATTTGCATCTACACAATGAAGCCACAGTATCTGCCGCATAGTGAACTGACTCTTCTCAAATTGGTCTGGTTTAGCATCCCAGGCAGCAAAAGCTGACTTCTGCTTCTGTAGATTCACTCAGCTACCTGTCTGTTTGCTAGTCTGAACTACCCATAACAATGCAGTCTCCCTGTCCAGAGGCCCTGACACTGAGCTTTCATTTAAGAATCTTTTATAGAATGGCTAGGGATTTATAATTAAATTTAAAAGAAACTTCTACATTGTAGTTTATTTTTGCCAATTTCGTAAGCAGTATGACTCTGTTATAGAAAAATGTGGAAATAATAAGCATAAAAATAAAATAAAAGTTCAAAGTGTGCTGGAGAATTTAAATTTCTGTGGATAGTTGAACATAAATTTCATTTTCTATTTTAATGAATTCAGGCGACTTTCTTCCTTGGTTATGAGGGGGGATAGAAAGCCTTCTTGTGTATCTTTGTGTGTTTCTGTATATCAATATTTATTATACAGCTCTATATAGAGAGTAAAAGGGTGTATATCTGTTTTCTGCTCTCCATTTTGATGAGTTTTGTAGCTGGCTTCGTGCCTCACATTTGCAATCCCTTCAGGAGGTGAGGACCGAGGAATCAGGGTGTCAGCGTTATCTTGATTTACATAGTGTTTGAGGCCAGCCTTGGCTACATGAGACACTGTCTCAACGACAACAACAATGGTTGTTTTTTTTTTTATATCCATGTTAAGAAAATTGTTTTATCAGAGATGTACAATGAACTTCTTTGTTTAATCTCATAGAAGAAAGACAAGGCCTGCTTTTTCTTCTTTGCACACGATAGTTCAAAATTGCATTAATCTCAGACTTTATACTGACATCCTCATCCCCCCCCCCACATACACACATATACAAAAGACTGTTACTGTGTTTAAGGACAGTCTAGAATTTAGTAATGAGTCTTGCTCAACTGACTGCATGGTTCAAGGCCTATCAAGCACTGGCCAGCAGGGAGGGGTGGTATCAGGACTGAAGTCAGCTGCTGAGTCTTTCAAGTACATCCCTGGGAACAAAATAAGCACTAAATCCACATATGACTGGATTACTATTTTATTTAATTCAAGGCGGGGTCCCTGGTAGTCCAGGCTAGCTTTCAACGAACTATGTAGCTGAGGATGACCTTAAGCTCCTGATTCTCTTGCCTTTACCTGCCTTGTGCTGAGACTATGGACATTTGGCACCACGCCCAACTTTTTATTTTTTTAATATTATAAAATATACTTTTTTTTGCTCAATGAGAAAAAATACTAGTTTTGGTTATCAAAAGTTCTTTTCTGTGATTTTAAAGGAGAGTGGCCTCAGTTCTTCTTTTATGGTGTCAATAAACTATTGGACTTGGTGGCAAACAAATCCCACAGAAACCAGTTAGGAAGGATCAAACACGGCCCTCACTGCGGGCACAGGGGTGCCTTTTCTTTGCTCGGAAAACGATCCTGATGCGAAGGTGCCCTTTCTGAGAGTCATCCTGTTCTTTTCCTTCTCCCCAATATTGACACAAAAATAAACTGTCCTACCTGAATCACACAGAGGTGTTTCATTAGTTGAGTCTTTACCAGGTAGTATTATACAATCGTAAACAACACTCGATCGTGAACTCGAGGAGGAATATTAATAAATGATTAATTTTTAATAAGAGGGAACTACTAGAAATGTTTTAAGGGTAGTTTTTCTATGCCGCTCTCAGCTGAGTTATGCTAATAAATGACATATCTATCTGACTTTGATATTTGGGAGGTCATTTCCTTTTTCAAAGCCAGAGACAGATTTGAAGACGTGTCATGAAGACTGGTCTTTGAAGCTGGTTTCACCCACATTTCCTTTAAACACACACAGAATAAATTTTCCACTCAACCTGTTTTTTTTTTTGACTTTGAAATCTCTGAATGCTTATACTTTATCTGCAATATTACATTATTATTCTGGTTAGAACTCTCCTGACCAGGAGTACTCCGCACCTTGGCAGGGAATGTTTCCATGAAGAACTTGATGCTTACACGACAACTGGGTCATGAGAGGCCTGTAAATCGAGTCAGATCATGTCGTTCTCTTCCTGGGTTGCTTTCCAGCTCGATTTTTTTTAATGACTTTTAAGTACTTCATGATCAGTAAATAATAAATTCAATTTACCAGATAGAAGTTTTGTCACTTAGAAAGACTCACTTGGAATATATATTTCTTAATTGGCATCAGTGGCACATTTCCCAGGAAGCATAACAAAATGGATCATTTAATAGATGCCCAATCTCTCCATCCATCTATCTATCAGTGCGGTACATGATGTTTTGACTTTAATATGGTAATTATCTCGGGCTGACTTCAGAGCAGGAAGCTGCCTCCCACACAGCACTGCTTAATTACTTCAGACTCCAGCTTGCCAAGTGAAAAATTGACTGTTTTTTGCACATTGCATGGAATCGAAATGATTCCATTGTCATTTCAGTTGAAATACAGCCTGACATCTGCATAGAATCATGGCAAAGATAATGCAAAATTTCTCTGAAATTCTAAAATGGTCTGAAAGCTGCCTTATTTTATTATTATTTTTTTATGAAGCTGCACTTCATTTCCAGAATGTTAATGAAGATCCACTTCGTATCCAGAGCAGCAAACTTTAGGAATTCTCTTCTGCAGATGCCCTGAGTGGCAAGTCAATAAACGTCTGTGTTAGCTACAGCCCAATGCCTGCTTTCACAATTAGGGGGCAGAAGAGCAATTGGAATTGGCGTGGACTGCAATTAACAGTGAAAATGGTTAGCTTGGGTGTTTAATCAAATGAAAGTCAAAAATTTAGCGAACTGCATCTTTGTGTAGATTTTGAAGCTAGACATTCTTCAGATGAAATTGTCAAATAAACCCAGTCTGGCTTTGTGTAGAAATTCATCAAAAATAGCTTTGTTTGCCACCCCTTCAGATTGCAACTGTCAATCACATGCCCTTAATTGAATAATTTGCACGATACCAAGAGCAGATTTTGTGAACAAAATGTCCACAAAACATGCGATTGGACGGAGCAAGAAAGTAAAATTACAAGGGAAGGCGTTAGCGCAGTGGAGCAAATCACAGCCACGCTTTCCCTTTGGCCAGAAGCATTCCACGAGTAGCAATGACACCTTTGCCTTGTAAACCACAGGGGAAAGTAATTAAATTTAACAGAAGCTGCCCTTGATTTAAAGCCACAGGGGAAGTAATTAAATTTAATAGAAGCCACTACTTCTAAACAAAGATATATGGTATTTCTATCACCAAATGCTAACCCCCCTACATTGTGCCCATTGAGTCTAGTGGTCTGCCTTGGAAGTCAGGTTCAGAACAACTACTGGGCAATGTGTCATTGAGTGTTATGAATTAGATTTCTAGGAATGAAACTCTGTGGGTGAAGTGCTTGCCTAGTATGCGTGAAACCTTGAGTTTGATCCCTAGTGAGTCAGGCATGGTGTATCAGAAATTCAAGGTTCTCCTCGGCTATATAATGAGTTAGAGGCCAACCTGGGATTCATGAAACTCTGTTTCATTAATGTAGCACTAGCACATCCAAGCTATAGTTCAAGAACCGGTGGTACCCTTCCTGGAAACCTAACCATACTAATATTTGGCTTTAAGATGTCATAGGAACTTTGGAATGAAAAATACAGTTCTGCTTTTATTCTGACAACCTTGATACATTTTGTGTATGTGCCTAAACTATCATCCCCAGTGTCTGTCACTAAGGCTACCACTGTCATTGCCTTTCTAAACCAGTCCAGTGTCCAGGCTCTGGAAGAACAAAGTTCCCCTTGCTTAAGCTGTGTACCCTTGACATCACAGCTTTGTGGAACTGGCCATAGAATTTCACTTCTTTTCCACTCTGGATAAGTCCTAGGTCAAATGATAGTTGAGGTGAGGTATGGGTTTCCAGAGCCGTCCTTTTTGTTGTGAATACTTTCAGAGGACACATTATTTCTTCACCTTGCCCGGTACCCTGTATGTATCTGTATGGCTGAAAGGATGCGTTAATTTGTTGTCTTTTTGCTTTTGTTTTTGAAAAGAACTTCTACAAGCACATATCTTTAAGCCTTTATCCTAAATCTCACACAAAAAATGAGCTGGGTGGGGAAGTTCACTAATGTAGTCTTAGCACTTGGTGGGCTAATGAGGAAGACACCTGGTTAACTCCAGGCCAGCCTGATATCTCTAGTGAAATGCTGCCTATAAGCAAGCAAACAAAAAATAAACAAAAACAGACTTTAATATGCTACATACTACATAACATTGAATTTTACCTGAGATCAAGAAGTCCACCACAGCTCTTGTTTCTTCTGTTTTCTTCCAATATGGGATTGAGAACTATAGAAAATATTTCTTGACTAGCCTTTACAGTGATATGAAATTTCCCTTGGTATGCTGTGATTAGGTTTTATTGCCATTGGTTAATAAAGAAGCTGCTTTGGCCTATGGCAGGGCAGAATATAATAAGTCAGGAAATCCAAGCAGAAATAGAGGAGGAAAGAAGGCAGAGTCAGGCAGACGCCATGTAGCTGCCAAAGGATAAAGATGCCAGAATCTTACCAGTAAGCCACAGCCTCGTGGCAATGCACAGATTAATAGAAATGGGTTAATTTAAGATATACGTTGAAATTTATATAGTTTTGTGTGATTATTTGGGTCTCGGTGGCCAGGAAATGAAAAAGCAGTCTCTGTTTACATTACAGAATCAGATTGGAAGGCATAACATAGATAAAGGATGAAAAGAATAATTTTATTCCCAAATTTAATATCACTGAAACAAAAACCTAAACCATTTGCCCAGAGAATAAGTGAGGGAAAAGAGTGGGGTGTCATGGAGGGGCAGTCCCTAGGAAGCATTGAGACAGTGGGGTGGTATATGGTACTTATAACACAGTATAGCTTACTGAAGCAGAGGGTTGAAGGCCGGGTGCTGGCTTGATTACTTGAGTACCTGGCCTAGCTCTTTCTAGCCTCATACTTTTGGCTAGTTACTTCCCTGGGTCATAGATTTTTTTTTACGTGTAAAGTACTTATGGTAATAGAATCTAGCACATGGAGCTGGAAAAAGTACCAAATTGGTAAATTGTTTCATACATCTGAGTGTCTAGAAGAGTATCTGATGCCCGGCAAGCATTGTTTCAATGTCAACTCTCCTGACTTGTTACGTAGGTTGAAGATGGTTCACTGTAGATAGCAGTTCCACCTCACACTGTACACCATAAATCTACCCCACATGGTTTTATTTGAATTGCACACCCCAACGACATTGGAGACATTGCCGTGTATTAACATCAGAGGAAAAGCTATGCAACCGCAATCCCCAGTGTTCGGATTGGAGAGCGGCAGTGAGCCATTTGATTTGGAAGTTGGCATGGGAGGGGTCTCTGGAGTAGTATTGAGGGGATGGAACAGAAGAAGTCAGCAGGCGCGGTCACGGTGAGAACTGTACATCGGTACATGATGTTAAATCCCCCTCAAAATCTTCTGATTGCCTCCCTGGAAGTTGTGAATTCTGCCAGCTTTCTTGGTTATCCCAGGATGGGAACAGAAATAAGTGAAACCGGCCGCTACTCCTTCCAGGACTGATCGTGCAGTCACAACACATTTGTCAGCTATATATTTTCCTGTCAAGTAGTTGTTGGATAGAAAACCACTAAAGAAAGAGTTTTCCTTTGTCACATAAACTTTTCACAATGGAAAAGGCTTCTGAAATAAATCTAGCGGCACTGGGGAGTTTACAAATACTAGCATATTAATATACAGCTAAAATAATAATAAAAAAACACCATGCTGCTAAAGATGTTTAGTATTATCAGCTCACTGCAGGAGTTTATTAGAAACTCCTGCTTTCTTTTATTAAAATTTCAATTGGCTTGGTGAATGAGATCCTATGTTAGTGTCATAAAGTGAGAAGCCAGAAGGAGAAGATATTGGCAACTAAGTGCAGATTTCATTTTAAAAACACTTTACATTATAAAAGAGAAGGTTTCATATTGTAAATATCACATATCATGCTAGTGTTGTTAAAGTAGACTTAGTAATTTTTAGAAATTCATCAAATTGTCTTTGTCTATGATGAGATCCGGCACATTTCATATTTCTGCAGTAAAGTTTTAAATGTTTCCCAAGATGTTTTTAGTTATAATCGGCAGACATGATTTTTTAAAGTTTCATAAGATAGTACCAAAGTGTAATTTAGTGGGAATCCTCTGGCAGTGTAGAGCGAAGCAACCGCTTATTTTAATAACCAGCTGGTGATTTTTTCTTCTGTGTTTTGGAAGTTTTTGCTGAACTAACACAGTTTAGGTGGGTGACGAGAGAGATTACCTCTCTTGTTCTCTGGTTGGGTGTTTGGATCCGCAGTGTGGGAGCGAATGCCGTGGAGCACTTTCTGCAGGGAGGATGCGGTTTTTTCTCTCCTGTATCACTGTCCTGGCTCCTTTGGCCTGATGGGGTCGCACCGCATGAGATGGCGGTAGGCAAGGATCTAGGGTGCAGTCAGTCGCTGGGGAGCTCTGAGCAGAGCCTCACCTCCACACTGCAGCATCTGGAGACTTCGTGGAAGTGAGCAGTGTTCAAGTTGCAGCTGCAGCTCTTTCATAACAAGTTCGGTAAATGTTACACATGGTTGCTTGCTTAGAAAATATTTTCCAGATTGAACATGTTTATGGCATTGGCATTTGAAGCTGAAGTCCCTTCCTTCCTGATTAGAGCAGAGAGTACTCACAGACTGCATTCTGACTTTATGGGGGTGGAAAACTGGCAATGGGTCATTTACAATTTTCAAACAAATCAAAATGCACTTTGATCGTTAGTCCAAGTTTTCTTTAAATGCAATGAATAACAATAATAGATTGGCCAAATGTAGTTGTTTGCCCCTAAAATGTGGTCCCCTTTAATGTAATATTTTTAAAGTTGTGGTCTAGATTAAAATTAACATATTTAATCCATCTTAGTCACAGCATTATTTTCTGAGAAGAGACATTTAACTCAGCAGGTGTGTGTCTGTCTTTCTGTCTGCATGAGTTTATTTTCACAATTTAAGTCACAACACGTTATCTGAGAGTGGAGTGTGTATTTATAAAATAAAGGCAGAGTTTATTTTCACATAGATTTCTCTGTGTGAAATATCACATTTTATTTATAAGTCATTAGGTGTGTTGAATGTTGTCAAAGCAAGTGGAGACTATTTTAGCAAAGAGTTGCATTCAAGACAAAGAGATTGTGTGCTCAAATCTTTCGGCGTTTTAAAATCCCAAATTGGAAATTTAGTTTAATGGGTACGTTTTATAATATTAGTTGTTTAGCATTAATTTGATCACAACTTTGAAATAAGAAGATGAATGATTACTTTTCATTGATTCGGTTTTCCTTTCTGCTTAAACAGAAATACTACATTGATGGCCAAAATGCCCTCGGGTTGCAAACAGGCACTCAGATAACACCGTGCACTTAGCCAGCTGCTCTTCCATGAAGAAAGTCTTACTGCTTTTAGCTAAATGTGCTGTCATCCAGCAGAATCCTGAGAATTTCTCCTAACATTTGTTAAAATCTGGAATGTAATATCCTTCCTTCGTACTTTATAACAGATGCGCCTTTTATATATATCCATGGAGAAGATCTTTATACAATAGACTTTGGTTGTGACATTGTAAACACAAAACAATAGTTACCTTTGTCCACACTAATGCCTTGTCATTGTGAATGAAATGGCAGCTGTCAGTATTGCACCCAGAATTTGGAAAAGACAATGAGGCTAATTCTTCTGTAAACCAAGTTGCTTCACTGTGCTTCCCTCACAATAAATAAATAATAGATGCATGTTCCAAGCACCTTTAATGAGGCTTAGAAATGACCTATGCGAGCCACCAAATGGTTTGTGTTGAATCTGATCTTTAGGTATGTAGAGTAATATTTTAGTTGAGCTTGTAAAAGAATAAAGTACTTCAAAAACCAAATCTATGTGTGATTAATTGCAGAGTCAACCGTTTTAATTTCAACCCAGGGGGAAAGGCGAGAACAAATGAAAGAATACAACGACCCATAATGAAGGGCAGTAAAATAATCTAAGTGAATCATTTTATTAAAATGGTTGTTTCACTATAAATAAGGAACCATAAAAAGAGCAATTTGTATATTCTCTTACGAAAAGCCTCACTCTAGGCAGCCAGCCACTAAAATTTTATATGGAAGCACACCAATGTGCTCCCCTAAGGAACATGGAGATATCTGCTGTTCTTTTTAACCAAGATTGAAAAGCTTATAAAGCGCTTAGCAAAGACTTCTAAAAATAAACCCTTTCCTGCGGTCTCTTGCCCCCTCCACTGCACACGGTATAGGTGAGAGCATCCTTCCTTCCTTGTGCCAGCCACATTGTTTGACTCCAGTCGGAAGAGCTTGTCAGTGTTGCCAGGCTCCGCATGGCAGTGTCTAATCCTTTCCTTGAGGGCATCTCTCTTTGAAACGACAATGATGTTGTATTGTCTCTCATAGGTGGGAAACGAACAAGTATATGATGGTTTAATTGTAACTGGTCAAGCTAAAAATAAAATGAGCTGCAAGGTCAGGGAAAATGTATAGGGAACAACTCCGCGGAGGAATCCAGAGATACGAGAGATATTTTGTTATTATCGGTAACACTTGCCTTATGGCTTTCGACATGGTTTTCTCCCCATCTACAGATTGTTCCTGAACAACATCCCATCAGTGCGGTATATTCTTTCATGGTTTCCCTAAGCAAAGCTCTCTGGCCATTTACCTTGCTCCAGGTAACTTGGGGGAAACACAGCAGACTTGTATCATTCCGGGGAGTCTGTTGAGTTATTTGGCTGCTAATTGATTCTCAAAGGAAGCTCACTGCTGGCTCTCACCACAAGGCTAGGTTAAGAATTCTTCCATTTAGGCGGGTTTATTTCAATAAAATTAAAACTGCTAGCAGAATGGATATTAGAAGGGGAAAGGGGTTTTTAAAGGAAAAGGTATAACAAATACTGTCTTCATGAGTCAGAAAAAGAATTTTGACAGTTCTCAAGATGTAGGAGCCATTATATTTTAAAATTCCACCATCCTCTTAACTGTTGATGCAATTGACATATATCATGATAAAAATGAAAGCTCGAGGCTTTAAATTGTGATTTAAAGGGACTCATGCCCTGGAATAAGAATCTTAGAGGACAATGTAATAACTAACTTGTTTGAACGTGGTTTTTACCTCTCTTCTGCCTTTTCCAGGGAACTGTGTTTGTAGCTCAGTGTACAGTAAAATGTGCTGTAGTAGGATAGAATCCTTCACATAGAAGCAGCCTTACTTTAAAGGCAGAGCATGGTGGCGACTTGCTAAAGGTGCATTATTCCTGTGAATGGGTTTATCAGCAGTACAACAACATTACAAGACAAGCTAAGCCATAAAAAGGATTAAGTGGCTCTGTGTAATACTGATTAAGTAACAGAGCAATACATGCTAGTTGTGAGAATAACTGGGGCTGCCAAGTCTTCGGAAACAACACAGTCGTAAAAGTTTACTCTCCTTGCAGACCCAGCATTTCCCTCTGGGATCTTCTCGAGCGATATTCAAACATCAGCTCTTCTGCAGTCACTAAATCCTGCCTGCATTAAAACGGTCGGTCATCAACAACCAAACCGGTTTTCGGTCCTATTTCAATAGGTAATTGTGATATATGGACTTGACCCACGTTAAATTCTGCCCCTGCTTCTTAGTGGATGGCTGACCCTGAGTGCAGGCTAAATATCTCCAGACTCCTTACCCGTAAAATGTGGGGAAGACTTAAACAACGATAGGAGGGTCAGAAGAAAGATTGCATGTAAAGTGCCAACTATACTTCCCTGCTTGTTTTAAGCACTAAAAATATTGGCTGCTATTAAATAATTGTACCACTTTTCTATTCAGTGTTTGAGAGATAAATACTTTTTTTTAGTGCATACAGAGAACCTGTTGTGTTTTTTTTATGTTCTAAGTGATGAAAGATGCTCTAACACTTTATGATGTTATTCCCTAGAAAGGAGCACCCCAAAGTGTCACTGACTTAGACAGCATGAAATTTAACAGATTTAACAATACAAAGGAGATTATTTATATATATATATAAACACACACATATATACATACACACACATATATATATATTTATATATATTTTCTTTG
This sequence comes from Microtus pennsylvanicus, assembly GCF_037038515.1. Taxonomy (NCBI): domain Eukaryota; kingdom Metazoa; phylum Chordata; class Mammalia; order Rodentia; family Cricetidae; genus Microtus; species Microtus pennsylvanicus. The sequence continues at coordinate 73,834,933 of NC_134585.1, read as the reverse complement.
TATACTCTTTATATAATTTCTTCACATATTATATATAAAATTTCTTTTTACAAATTATTTGCATCATTTGACAAAATACAAAAAATATTCCCCAAATGAAGTTTTCTCACCTGCTGGCTGCTTATGAAAGGGTTCATTCACCCTGTTCAAGTTTTACGTGAGAAATTAGTTTCAAGAGATAATTTCATCCATATCTCTTGAAATTCTTTTCATATGGGCTATGCAGTGTTATAAATTCTGACTTAATATAAGACAAAGAAAGGAGGAAAAGACTGTAGATTTCACACATGGAATCCATTCCACGTTGTTTTTGCTAGATTTTCTGAGACCCCGGGGATCCAGTAACAATAGGTTATACGGAGTGCAATTAGAACCATGATGCAGAAGGAATAAAATGAAGGTAGATGTTGGTATTTCCAGGCCAAACAGTTTTCTGTATACTTACACACAATGCATGTGATGCATTTGGAAGACCTTGGTGTTGCCTTCAATACCTCAGGAGTGTTTTCAGAAAGCAGGAAAAAAAAATCCTTTAGTGAAACTTTAAAATCTCACATCAAACTGTGTTATTCTGCAATGCAGGAAAATGTCAGTTACACAATTACACCCCAAATTAGAACCCTTGGTTTTAAACATTTGTATGCGGTTGCATCGGTCACCTGTCTATGAACAGGAATGGGGTGTGGCAGGATATGTGTGGCAGGGCTGGGGACCAGCTAGGGGAGCCCTGAAGGGTGCTGGGCCATAGACAATAAGGCTGCTGATGGTTTAGTAATGCTATCTGGATAAGGGAAGAGCTTCTGTGTCCCAGCTGGAAAGAAGCAAAGGAAGAGAGGGGTGTGTGAGGAGGGGACTAGGTGTGAGTGATGGTTGACAAAGTATCCTCACAGTTGGGAGCTTGCAGATGCATCTGGGAAGGGAGCTGGGCAAGAGAGAGGTACTATCTTGCAACAGCTTTGTGGAGACCCCTCTCCAGCTTTTGTGACAATGGCAGTTAAGGGAGATAACCCCAGAGGACTTCAGCTGGAGACCCTGAGTTGGGGAGGTACATTTTATTTTTATTTATTATCACAACACACGCTATAAATTTTTAAACCTACTGGAATAATTTCCCGTGAGGAGGAAATCTGACCCCATTCCCACAGCTTGCCCACTCTCAAAGTGTTAAGTGAGTCACAAAGCATTTGGAAGGCTTTCTTTAAAGTTCTGGGTCTCTCTTCAGATCTCTGGGGTACAAGTCTTACTCGCTGGGCCCTGCTAATACTGCGGCTTATTTATTTACTGGTATTAAGGATGGAGGGAGTGAATAGGGCAGCAGCTGCAGGTCTGTCCTGCACCCCTGGAGATTTGAGGCCACTGGAGTTGAAGGGGGAGATAATAGCCACTCAGAGATATCCTATTTGAGCAATTGTTTGTTATGCAATAAAAATGACTCAGTAGCTCTGAGCATGAACTCTCCTAGGGAGGGTGCTGCTGGAGGCAGTTGGGAAAAAAAATTTTTTTTAACCAAATGAGCAAACAGGAGCTCAGGGCTTTGTTATAAAAAGGTGACTTTGTTGCCTTCCTTCCTCTTGGCTTCATTTGCTGTCAGGCTGCCCCAAAGGGACTCCTGTTCCAGAGACCACCATCAGCACTGAGTAACCAGGGGACTGCAAAGGGGTAGACAAAACTAAGAAGCATCAGGGAGAGGTTTGTGATGTGCATTAAATCTACGGATATAGAACACTTGTTTTTTTCTCTTTTGCACTATTTATTTTTGTAAAACGGAAATAAATATTCATACTGAATAGTGTCAAATGATAATAGAGATTTCCAGGGTGTGGGATCCCCAGGAGCAGCATCTCAGGGGTTTCACTAGAGAAGAGCCACTGGCTAGTAGCTGCAGTAGGTCCCACCTAGACTGTATTCTTGGGACTCTCCGTATTTGTGAGCAGCAGACAATAGCAGCAGGAGCTCACATCTGAAAAGACACCAGTATTTGGATATGTCTATATACTCCTGGGGAATTTGGAGGCCACAAACCTTCAACTCTGCCACTGATCTCTCCTCTTTGCTTGCTCTCTCTTTCTCTGTCTCCCTCTCTATTACACACACGTGTGTGTGTGTGTGTGTGTGTGTGTGTGTGTGCATGAGTGTGTTCCTCAGGAGCTGTCCACTTTGTGTTTGATGCAGGATTTCGCACCGCCTAGGTACGGGCAGATTGAGCACAACGGATTAAGCAGAAGCCCTGGAATCCTCCTGTCTCTGCCTCCCAAGTGCTGTCATTAAAAATACTTTAAAACTCAGCCATTTTCTTTAGATGGGTTCTGGAGAATCAAACTCAGGTCTTCATACTACTTAGGCAAACATTTTGCTAGCTAAGCTATCTTCCCAGTCCCCAGAAGGATTTTTAACGAATGCTATTTGCTTTTTTTCTGGGAAAAGAATCAACCAAGGAGTAAAGGGTGGTGAAGAGAGTCCCTGAGATCCTAATTCTAAGAAGTCAGATCAGTCGATTATCCTAGGCTTGCAAAGCTTTCACACAGGCAGTGGTTCTTCATGCATGTTTACACCAAACAAAAGTCAATGTGGTCTACAGGTGTGGTCCTGAGAATTGCGGGAGCCCTATTTCAGCTGCTGAGCTGGGCTGTGAAGGAGTGATGCTCTCCACAGGGCCTGGAACTGCCATGTGGTCCTGCCCTCCAGCTTATCCATCTCCGTGTAAGGGAAGCTCATAATTAGAGGACTTAGTTTTTGTGACTCATCTCTTGGAAGCCCGTTCCTGGTTCTGAGAGAATGGGAGGCTTCTGTAGTTCCTCCTGATAGCTGTTTACCTGGCTTTGTATTATCTCCCTGGCATTTGAATGCACCCAGGTTGCAGCTAATATATATTTATTCTCTAGGACCAGGAGCCTCAGTAAGCCATTGAAGCTTAAGTAGGTGAATGACATAGTAGCAGTGGGGAAGGTTCATTACCAGTACATTCTAGGTTATTTGATGGGAGAGATTTTAGGCAGTTTACGTGGTAAGGAGAAGGCAAAATGACAACGTAAGAGCCTCTTATGAAATGCAAAACTGTGCAGTCAGCACAGACTGCCATTCATCTGAAAGGAAGTATAATGCCAGGTTTTCTCGAAGAGCAGCAGGAAAAATTCCTCCAGTTTTGGGTGCTGTCCATGGCCTTGGGTGCTGTCCACGACTATAGCCAACTCCTAGGGTCTCTGCCTCTGGTGATGGGATTAGACTCTCTTAGCAGTATTATTAGGCAGGCTTACTAGTATGAGTCCTTTGCATATGAAAACCAGAGAGAACTTCCTTTTTAATCTTTGTTTTTATGGCTGCAAACATGATTACATAGAGGAAAATCAATCCCAACGGAACACAATGGATAATACAACATAATTGATTGGTCTTTATCATTTTCCGTTACGATATTAAAATATCAGTGTAATATCAAGTAGCAGCCACTGATACATAAAGGGAAACAGGAGTGATGATGTCTAAGGATAATCAGGTCAGGGAAGTGTGAAGGTAAGATAAATGAGGTAAATGCAAAAGAAATAGAAAAAGGCTTTAAAGGAGCAGAAAGGGAGTCGATAGCAAGGAGGCTGCGTAACAGAAGGAGAGCGGAGCTTTGGAATGTCATTAAACAGGAAGCCACCAGAGACAGTCCATTGCAGCTACGTGATAGCAGTATGTCTCGGTTGGTGTCCCAAGCCATGGGAGCAGAAGCTGAGTGGCTTTAACATCTCAGGAAGCGCAATAATCCTTTCAAAACACAATGCCTGCAGCCTGACTGCTATCCAACTATGAAGCTTAGAAAATGAAATAGAGGAGGCGTTTCAGCGCTGGTATTTCCCAGGCTTGAAAGCCACCAGTGTGGCTTTGCAGACAACGTTCCTAGCTACTAGAGACCATGGTGGCTTTGTCAGCCCCTAGAAAGCTGTGGTTTGTGTCCCCTGACAAGCCACGGAACTAGAATCATTGAGGGAAAACATGCATGAATAAAAGGCTAAGATACTTTATTGTGTGGTCATATATATTCATGAAAACTAATCAGTTTGTAAGTATCACTAACTATATGACTTTATGTAAAGTATGACAAATTTTTATCCTTATTAGGCTTCTTTGATAATGTTTCTGTGAAAATACACAAGTATGCCTTATGTGTGATCAATAAATAAACTACATATAGCAATTCATTTTTAAAAGTGTGGTATTTATCTTACACCACCACATGCTTCTAATTTAGATTTCTCTCACAGTGTCATATATGTATTGAGTAGCTATCAGAAACAACCCCATTGTGGATAAAGTCAGCATTCCACATTCATCATTGAAACATAGTAGAAGAATGTCATGCCTACCAGAGTGGTCCAGTCCTTTGGATAAAGCAGTGATCAGGAAAACGGCTCGAGGGGATGGAAGCTGGAGAAGCTGCAGGCTGGTAAACTGTGGCTGCCTGGAGAGGTAGGGACAGCAGCTGTAACTAAGCAGAAGGACTCCAGGTAGCATAGGGTTCATTTCTAACCTTTCAAGCCCCAGTGGATTCGATTTATTTGTTCATTTTTTCTGTTATTCCATGAAGGCCAATTAATATCTATCATGGTTCTAAAGTTAGAGAGATGGTTTTCAGGAGTACCTTATCAGCCAGTCCCTCTGAGAAGCAGCATGCAAGAACTAGATTCACATGTCTGAGGGAAGGAGGAGAAGGTAGTCTCTGTTCAACCTGGGTCCCCAGTAGATTGGATAAAGCCCACTCACACTGATGAGGGCAAATGCTATTTAGTCTAGTGACCTTAAGGCTAATCCCTCTATAAAACAACTTCACAAATTAATCAGGAGTAATGATCTGATTTATTCCTTGGCCTGATCAAGTTTGATGCGCAATATTACGAATCACAGGTACAAGTAAGAGGCAGAGCCCAGATGGATCAAATAAGTCATTTTGAGAGTATTCTGAATATGTGCATTTTCTTGTCTTTTCTCTTTTCTCTTCCTTCCTTCCTTCCTTCCTTCCTTCCTTCCTTCCTTCCTTCCTTCCTTCCTTCCCCCTCCCTCCCTCCCTCCCTCCCTCCCTCCCTCCCTCCCTCCCTCCTTTCTTTCTTTCTTTCTTTCTTTCTTTCTTTCTTTCTTTCTTTCTTTCTTTCTTTAAGTGGCTTTGCTCAGCCACCTGATCCCCTTCATGTTGTTTGGCCTTGAAACAGTCCCTCAACAGCACAACCGGCTAACCGTGGACCAAATAAAATCATGAACCACAAAAGAAAAATCCTTCCTCTACTCAAGTTGTTTTTTCAGACACTTATCTCAGAGGTGATTGGATCTATCCGGGATCCAATTTCACGTCTCAGCTAATATCCCAGTTACTCCTCTTCTGCGTGTTAAAGTCATTTGTGAGCTAGTACCAATATCCTTGGCCTATGACAGTTCTGTAATTCCATCCAGACATTCAAGACCCAGAGGGAGAAAGGATATCTTTTTTTCTTTCCTTTTTTATGTATTTTTATTAGGAGTGAAGGGTTCTTTATCACTAATCTCTGCCATGTTCTCCTTCTTGTTTCTTTGGCCATATGCTCTAATTTCATGGTTACAGAGCTCATGAGATGTTACAGTGAACTTTACAGTATAACCACCAGCCTGCCTTGCATCCTTTAAATATCTTCACATTTGACCTTAAAACTCTGTTCATGGAAATTATCATTTGTTAGTAGTTTTTTTAAAAAAAATAGAGTCTGGATTATTTCATGGTACAGTGTATATAAACAATGTTTCACTTCTCTGGGAAGAACAAATAAGGCATATTGTCATCTACAAAGAGTTGTGGGACGTCTTGTTGGGAGACATTTGTACACTCTGTGAAGATATATTGCTGTTATTTGACGTACTAAAAAGTTGAATGTCCAGTAGCTAGGAATGAGGTGTAGGTGGGACTTCCAGAAGAAACTGGGAGGAGAAATCTAGGCGCACAATTTTTCCACCAGTCTTGGTGCAAGTTGGACGTGCTGTACTAAGAGGAAGTAACCAAGCCATGTGATAGAACATTGATTAATAGAAACAGGTTAAGTTATAAGAGCTAGTTAGAAAAATGCCCAAACTAAGGTCAAGCTTTCATAATTAATAAGTCTCTGTGTCATTATGTATGGGCTGGAGGTCCAGAAACAGTTCCACAAGAAAGCTTGCTACAGTGTATTCTATTAGTTCGAGCACACGGTCCTTTCCAGTTCTTTGTGCTGATGGGTGAATCCTTGTATTTGCAAAGATTCACAGGATGTTATGAGACCCATTCTTCATTTAGGATGCTCCGTTGCTGTATTCCCCACCTAGACAGGTGAATTCTCAGTGGGGTGAGAAAGTGGGATTCTATGATGAGAAATACTTTTAGAATCCACATATGTAACCCCATGCCTAACTTCCAGGGATCAAAGTCCACCTTAGAAATTTGTCTTTCTAGTCAAGTCTGATAAACTCAGCTTGTGTGCCTCAGTGGATACTTCAGTTTGGATGCTGCATGTCCTCCAGAAGTCCGTGTTTTAAAGTCTGTGACTATGGGAGTGATACTGTAAGAAAGTGGAAGAATCTTTGAGATATGGAATCTTATGGGAAATCCTTGAGTTACTGAGAGCATACCATCACCCCGGATGGTGGGACCCTGACTGAACCTTTTTGCTTTTAGACTGACGACACTCCCTGCTTGCCTTACCATACATTCCTGTCTTTGCTATCCCACAGGCGGAAGCCAAAGCAATAGATTCACCTCATCAGGGCTGAAGTTTCCAAAACCATGAGTTCAAACTAACTCTTTCAAATTAGTTATCTTAATGTTTCATTACAATAATAGAAAAGTAAATGATGCAATAAGTGTGTGTCTTTTTATTTAATGTTTGTCTTTTTGGGTTCTCTGAAACTCACACTAACCCCAGATTTGAGAATCCATATATCTGGTCATATCTAGGGAGGCAGAAAATTTGTTGTGTGAAGTTCATTCAGCCAGATCCAGCCACACTGATTAAACAATTGTTTCCCAAACAGTATCAGGAGTTCTTCAATGTCTTGATAGAACACACCTTGGAATTCTTGAAGAAACATGGCTGTTGGAGGTAGCCTAAGTCTCAATTGGTCTCTTAGAGAAAGTCAGACTGTGTTTCTAAATTCCTGAAGATTTGATACTCTCTTTCCTCCTTATCCTAGCTCTTCAAGCCGAGACAACTCTGTTTTCTCACGTGCTTGTTCTTGGAACGATTATCAGGTTGATTAATTCACACCATCTAGCAACAAATGTCAATCCTGATTAAAGTGGTACTCTACGAGGGTTATTGAAAATGTAGTGGAAAACACTGTCAATCCATCTGTCAGCGCACAATCCTGGGCAATAGAGACATACACTAATTGTTAGATTGCCGCTTGGCCCTTTAAATTTGCATCGCAGGATCCAATCTCACTTTCTGTAGATTTTTAGGGGAGCATATCCTAGCTGTTTTTGGAAGCGGCTGTCTTCCCTACAGAGCAGTGTTCTTTGGGAAGATCTTTTCTTATTTACTACTTTGTTTTCAGATCCTAGCAAAATTCCTGTTGCAGGTCTGTTTACCACGGTTTTATTGTCCTTGTTGCCGTTTTTGATATATTTTTAAAGCAGTCTTTTACAACGAGACTGTTACATAGGCTTTGGGGGAATTAAAAGAAAAAGAAAATGAAGCTATAACCTTCACTTTTCTGTCCACCAAATAACCTTTACTTTTCTGAACTTTCTCTGGGTTTATATTCTCTAGGTCTCTATTGCTCCATGTATTCCCGTTTTCATGGCCACACAATTCCCTTAAAAAGGAAAGCTCTGGCAGGAGGGTTGATTTGTGGATAGTTCCATGACTAGTAAAGATGCTCTTTCAGTTGGGTTTGTACATGAGACACAGGCATAATCACTCATAATCTCCTGTAGATGTCCAGATGTGTCCTACAGAAACTTCTTCTCAGGTGAGGTTTCTCTAAATGTCTTGTGTCATTTCTTTACAGAGCTCAAAACCATTTGTTTCAGTCTGAGCCCCTGCTTCAAGTTTCTACTTTGTCAGATCCATTCCATTGGAGCTGGAATAAAGTTGAAAACACATGAAGTCTGCATAGATAATCCCACTCTGATTCTTGCTGATTGGGCATGATTAGAAAGTGAACTAGCTGTAAGGTTGGGCACACTCAAAGACTCTCGTGCCCCAGCTAAAGTAGCAGAAATATGCATCACTTCTGATCTTTTCACATTACACTAAATAGCTGTTATGATATTTACTAAGCCTTTCATTCTTTCAGAAATTGTTAGTCCCAAACTAGTTGGGTTGCTGTCTGAAAGAGGGTATATCTCCTGCCATGATGGTAGGCATGCAATTCAATTTGGATAATCAGGTGATCCCTCTCTACTCTTCAAGGAACATACATGATTTAGCCAGAACTGTCCTCAGAATTTTGCAGAATGTATTTGGAATATTCCTCACATCTTTGTGCTGTAACTTGCTTTAAGGATGACAAGATTTGAATAGAGCTTCCGGGATTATTTTTGCCATTACATGCAGTGTGAAAGTAGAGCCAAGACACTGTTGGGTGAAGGGGGAGTAAATGGGGGCAAGAACTAACAGGGATGACAGTGTTTGAAGATACAGACCCAGCAGGTCCTAAAAATTGGGCAATTTCCCGTTAATTTTTTAAATCAATTAGTAATGTTTCTGTACGTTTCTTCAAGAAGATTCCAGATAAACAAACAAGCATGTTCCCAGTTTGTTTACATATGTACAAATAATTTATACTTTATAAAATAAAGATGTATATTTTCAGTCATTTTAAAATTACATTTTGAAGTCTGCCATCTGAATCCGCTGAACTGGGGCACTGTCAAATATTAACTCTGATAAACCAAAGGAAGGACAATTGAAGACTAGTGTGTGCTTTGTGCTATAAAACATGCATGAACTGCTATACCAGAAAAGCAATTGCTGCAGCCAGCCTCGGATGAAAGGAGCATCTCATTTGAGACCCAGTGACTTCTTGGCCATTCTACTAAACTGTGCCTAACGGTAACTTCAAAAGCAACGAAGAAGAATTAGGAAAGGGAAAAACTGGTTTGGGACAAAAATTAAGATTATATGAAGAATGAAGAAGAGAGGGGAGGGGGAAGGAAAAATGCAAAAATTTAGGATCAAATTATACAGAAGGCAATATGGTTAATTTCCACCCACAGTGTGGAGAATTTCCCTTTCCTCTGAAAAGCTCTCATAGCACCCAATACTTCATCCTTGGACTTTGACTACACGACAGCGGAACTGTAGCAATCCATGGATTCCCCAACTGCAGGGCGGATATTCTGAGTATAAAGAAATGTCTTGTTTGTTCTGAAATCTACCATTAAAAAAGTGTCTAGGAATTAAAGGATTCAATTCACATCGTCCTTCTAACTGCCTCATGAGGAATTTTTCCATTTTATAAGTTATCAAACAAGACCCCCCTCCCCCAAGGAGCCTCTTCCAAAGTAGAAAGCTCTCTCTGAGAGAGGCTGGACACAGTTCTACTTCTCTTCCCAAATCATGGCTTTTTGGACAGGCTTAGGAAAGTCATCTTGACCTAGGAGATATTTCCAGCTGAGGAGATAAGAAAACCATCTATTTAGAATTACATAGTCCTTGACCTAAAGCCATGTGTTATAAAATGAACTCAATTACAGTCTTCTCTCAATCATCAGCAATAACTTTTTTTTGTGAGGAGAGCAGGTTACTAGCAAGTTTTATGTGTCTAAAGCTCATCAATAATACGTGAAAAACTGGAAGCTGCAGTGAAGCTCCCCCTACCCCAGCTATAAAAGGGCCTGATTATCAGCTGGTGTGATGAGTGCCATGTCAAGTCAATTTGCTCTAAGTTTATGGCAAATAACTATTTAACAGAGGCAATTTTCTGTTGATTTCATTTACTTGGCATCGTTCTTCACTTACCCCCTTTCTCTATAAGGTTGATTGGACTTAAAAATAACTTTTGGGATACTATTTGGGAGAAAAACACAGGCTTACTCTGTTCCAGAGGGAGAAGCAAGGATGGTCTAAGCATCAGCTTAATCCATACAGTGCAGCAGGGGGCCCTATGTCTGTCCTCCACGAGGAAGTCTGGGAGAACAGAGTAAATATTCAGTGTGGCAACTCCAGAAGGGACCTGTGCTGTAAAGTCTGAATTATGAGGTGTTCTCAGGAAACATGTGTTTTATCCCAGGCCAAGGCCAGCTGAGGTTCAAGTCAGTCTCCAGTGATTAGCTGTTTCCTGGAGACCGCCTGGGCGGAATGTGCAAGGTCTGAGAGAAGAGAGGGCTCCAGGTTGACAGCTCACATCTATGTTCAATGTGCCATTGCCCTTGACACATGACAGAATACTCTGTAAGATCTGACACGGTGATGGTTAACAGTTCAGAGGGTCTTACTCTCGTAAACTGAGACTCCTACAGCTGCACTCTCCAAGTGTTCTCACAGATCCTCATCTGTGTGAACATACAGTCATCGAGCCAGAAGCATGCACATCTTACTTGTGCATGTGCTCACATGCATATATATATACTTTTTGTTCACACTTACATGTGCTGATTTCTTTTCTTTTCTTTCTTCCTTTCTTTTCTTTCTTTTCCTTCCTTCCTTTCTCTTTCTTTCTTTCTTTCCTTCCTTCCTTCCTTCCTTCCTTCCTTCCTTCCTTCCTTCCTTCCTTCTTTCTTTCTTTCTTTCTTTCTTTCTTTCTTTCTTTCTTTCTTTCTTTCTTTCTTTCTTTCCTTTTTGGGACACGCTTTCTCTCTGTAGCCCTGACTACTATCCTGGAACTCACTCTGTAGACCAGGCTAGCCTCCAACTCAAAAATCTGCTTGTCTCTGCTTCCTGAGTGCAGGGATTAAAGGTGTGTGCCAACACCACTTGGCTCACAGGTGCTGATTTCTTAACTTTGCTGTCTTCCAGGTCTGGAGAGACAGCTCTCCCACATGGCATTTCACAACTGCTTGTAACTATGTCTGTAACTCCAGTTCCAAGGGATCCAATACCTTCTCATATATGCAGGCAAAATATCAATGCATATTTTTTAAAAGATAAAAAGTCTTTCAATTTTGGTGATTGATAAAAAGGATAATATTTGAAAGCAGTAAAAAAATGTGTTTTAGTGTCCCTATAATCTTGTTCCCTGGAAGCCTTCTACCTCTACTACTAAGCATAACATACCATGCTAACATATGACATCTGAGAAAGTATGAGTTGGAGGATGTGCTTCTCAGAACAAAGACATCAAAATTATCATTATTGACTAACTGTTCTTCCTCAAATTCTTGTGTTGAAAATATAATCTCTATTCACATGCTGTTCTTAAATGTTGTCCTTGAAAATCAAGTATGCCATGTGCGTAGGGTCATTGTGCTAGTGTCTCTTAAAAAGATATAAAAGAATAGCCTCTTCTGTCTGTTCTCTCTCTCTCTCTCTCTCTCTCTCTCTCTCTCTCTCTCTCTCTCTCTCTCTCCCCTCTCTCCATCCATCCATGTCTGCTTCCTAACCTCCTTCAGTTTCTTCTCTCTTCCATGAGAAAATGCAATGATAAGATAGGTATACGCACACACAAGCAACACAAGAGACTTCCTCAGGAACTGCATTGGTTACCACCTTGCTTTTGGACTTCTTGTCCTCTTGCACTATAGGAAATAAATTATTCCAGTCTGTGGTAATTTGTACAACTGCCTGAACTATGTCAATGATGAAGGGAATATCCTATTAAATTGAGGAGACAAGAATAAGAATACCTTCTGTTCCATGGGATGGTAAGAAGGAAAAAAAATGAAACTAAGACAGAAGGTGGTAAGACATACTCTGAGCTCTGATATAAACAAAACAAAACAAAACACTGGGAGATTGCCAAACTGAGGCTGTAGACATTGGCAAAATTAGATACAAGTTTGGAGTCAGTCATTTGGAAGATAACCTTGTCCTCCAAGAAGTATATCTCATTTCAAAGGTGAATACAACAGTATATCCAGTCGGGAAATGCTAAAAACTCATCAGTGAGACTCACATTGACAGCTGTCTAGGTACCAGCGTGAGAACCAAGTGTCCACAGTACCAAATCACAATGTCTGAATTTATCTCTTCTACCTAAGCATTGTTTGCCACAAGAAGAATAGGAGGAAAGAACCAGTTTTTTTTCTTTTCTTTTTTTAGGAAAGTTTACTAAAATATATCCTAAATGGGCTATTTTACTCTTAGTGGTTGAAACATTATGAGTAGCCTGTTGTTTCCTGTATCCTAACCCTAGGGGCCACCCGGCAGGGTGAGGGCTTGTGAGAAAGAGTCTACCATTTGTTGAAAATAAGAACAGTCCCTGTTCTCTGCACATCTGGTGTGTTAATTGCAACCCTCCCGATATAAGTGATACTTGCTCCACAATTTTAGAGTCCCTGCTGGGACAAATGCCATTTTCAATGGTCTGTCATTCTCTGGGTCCAGGAAAAGCAGCACTAAGTACAACTGTCACTGAAACCCCATGTCTGTCTTCTTTAACATCACAAACCTCCCAGGTTTGGTTGGGGTTGGGGCATGCTCTGAAAATGAAAAATGCCTCTTGGCCCAAGGTCCCAATGCAGATGAAGAGTCCAATGTCATGAGACACTGGTACATAAATCTGTATTAGGTTCTCATAATGCTACCTCTGCAAACGAGGTCATAAAGGCATTGCCTTCTCTTTCTACCGATGACAGACAGAATAAGGCTTCATGTAAAAAAAGGGAGAAAGAAAGATGAAAGGGGTTCAAGTTAACTTGGACTCTTAGTTTAACTTAGTAATCAGAACAGAGTTCCCCAAACAATCCAGAAGGTGAACTGAAACATCTAGAAAAATCCTTCTGTGATAGAAAACATACAATTCAGAAGTCAAGAAGCAGTCTTGGTGTCTTTATTATTTACTGATCACAAGGGTTAAGCCCACAGTCTCTAAATCCTGTGTGGATCCTTGCTAATCCCTTTGTTATTCACCCGAATGTTACAAAACCCATAAACAATGAGAAAATACTAAATTAGAGACTGTATTAATTACCATTCTGCTCCTGTTAAACTTACGGAAGAGTTTACTTTGTCTTATGGTATCTGGAGGGGTAAAAGAGCATCATGGCAGGCAAGCCTGGCAGCTAAGAACGAGCAGAAAGCTGGGAGTTAATATTCGCAACCATAAACACCAAGCAGAGGCAAACTGGAAATGATTTGAGTCTTTAAACTCTCAAAGCCTACCTCCAACAAGGCCAAACCTCCTAAACCTCTGGAATTGCTCTATCAAAGGGAAAACAAGTGTTCAAATACACAAGATGGGCAGAGGACATTCTCATTCAAACATGTCTTGGGAAAATTAAGCAAGTCAGAAAAAGAAAAAAATCGAACAAGGTTGGGTTTGGAATGAATGAGTTTCTCTTACATGTCACTTTTATTTGTGACTCCTCCACCCAGTAGCATATTCACAGGTGCTAATATGGAGCATATGAGCTCTTCTCCACATAACTGGGAGGCGCCACATATCTTTTGCTTTTTCCTCTCACATTTCCATAAGGTTTCTGGCAAGAAGATTTGCATTATTCTTGTTAAACATTGTAAAAAAGTCATTGTTTTCAAATGTAATTCACAAGGCGTACTTCTTGGGTTGAAATCTAAATTGCCATTAAGGAATTCTCTTTTGAGAATGAGTTCCTCCCCTTTTCCTCCTTTATTCAAAGTAGAAGACTGTCTCTTCTGTCCTTAGTTATTGCAGTAACTTTTTTCCTCTCAGATCAAGGTCAAAAGTCTGCTGTTGCTCGTCTCTATGAAGGCATATGAGCATGCGTAGCTGCACACCACGCATATTTACACTACACAGGCATTAAGGCAAATATAAGAGGGATGAATTTTTAAGAACAGAGCAAGGCTAAAAAAGCGCTGTTTGGATAATGACTGTTTTATACTTTTATGAACTTACTTGATGCAATTGAAGGTAAAGGAAATAAACTTAATCTTGCTCCTGAGCTAACTCTTTAAGAATAAAAACTCTAAGTGTGAAAATAGGAAAGGCATAAATATGCACACAGCTACAACTGTCTGCCGGGATCTGTAGGGTTTGGTGCTAGGATCCTGTGTCTCTCCATGTTCTTACAAACTCAAATCTCTTTTATAAAGCATATAACCTTCACATATCACCCTGTTTACTATGATTCATGTTGAGATTACTTGTAATAACTAATGTAATGTGACTATCTTATTATGTTTAATTAATAAGACATATATAATTGTACTATATTGTTTAAGGAGTGATGACAACTCCCATGTGACTCTTTTTTTTTTGCCAAAAACATTCTTTATTTTATCGTTATTGCATGTGTGTGAGTGAGATGGCTCTTGTCTTTCATTGTGGATGCTGGGCATCCAAGACTCCAGGTCAGGTCACTAGGCTTGGGAAGTAAGTGCTTTTACGCACTGAGTCAGCCTTACAACATTCTTTTTTTTTTTTACTAACTCATAACCACTTTTTTTAAAATTTATTTATTTATTAAAGATTTCTGTCTCTTCCCCGCCACTGCCTCCCATTTCCCTCCCCCAATTAAGTCCCCCCCCTCAGCCCGAAGAACAATCAGGGTTCCCTGCCCTGTGGGAAGTCCAAGGAACCCCCACCTCCATCCAGGTCTAGTAAGTTGAGCATCCAAACTGCCTAGGCTCCCACAAAGCCAGTACTTGCAGAAGGATCAGAAACCCATTGTCATTGTTCTTGAGTTCTCAGTAGTCCTCATTGTCCGCTATGTTCAGAGAGTCCGGTTTTATCCCAGGCTTTTTCAGACCCAGGCCAGCTGGCCTTGGTGAGTTCCTATAAGGACATCCCCATTGTCTCAGTGTGTGGGTGCACCCCTTGCCGTCCTGAGTTCCTTGCTCGTGCTCTCTCTCCTTCTGCTCCTGATTTGGATCTTGAGATTTATGTCCGGTGCTCCAGTGTGGGTCTATGTCTCTGTCTCCTTTCATTGTCTGATGAAGGTTAATATTCAGGAGGATGCCTATATGTTTTTCTTTGGGTTCTCCTTATTTAGCTTCTCTAGGATCACTAATTATAGGCTCAATGTCCTTTGTTTATGGCTAGAAACCAAATATGAGTGAGTACATCCCATGCTCCTCTTTTTGGGTCTAGCTTACCTCACTCAGAATAGTGTTTTCTATTTCCATCCATTTGCATGCAAAATTCAAGAAGCCCTTGTTTTATACTGCTGAGTAGTACTCTAATATGTATATATTCCATACTTTCTTCATCCATTCTTCCATTGAAGGGCATCTAGGTTGTTTCCAGGTTCTGGCTATTACAAACAATGCTGCTATGAACATCGTAGAGCATATACTTTTGTTGTATGATAAGGCCTCTCTTGGGTATATTCCCAAGAGTGGTATTGCTGGGTCCAGGGGTAAGTTGATCCCGAATTTCCTGAGAAACCGCCACACTGGTTTCCAAAGTGGTTGCACAAGTTTGCATTCCCACCAGCAATGGATGAGTGTACCCCTTTCTCCACAACCCCTCCAGCAAAGGTTATCATTGGTGTTATTTATTTTAGCCATTCTGACAGGTGTAAGATAGTATCTTAAAGTTGTCTTGATTTGCATTTCCCTGATCGCTAAGGAAGTTGAGCATGACCTTAAGTGTCTTTTGGCCATTTGAAGTTCTTCTGTTGAGAATTCTCTGTTCAGCTCAGTGCCCCATTTTATAATTGGGTTGATTAGCCTTTTACGGTCTAGTTTCTTGAGATCTTTATATATTTTGGAGATCAGACCTTTGTCAGTTGCAGGGTTGGTGAAGATCTTCTCCCAGTCAGTGGGTTCCCTAGTGTCTTAGCAACAGTGTCCTTTGCTTTAC
Organism: Microtus pennsylvanicus; assembly: GCF_037038515.1. NCBI lineage: Eukaryota > Metazoa > Chordata > Mammalia > Rodentia > Cricetidae > Microtus > Microtus pennsylvanicus. The sequence continues at coordinate 73,819,069 of NC_134585.1, read as the reverse complement.
AGAAGCTTCTCAGTCTCAGGAGGTCCCATTTATTCAATGAGGTCTTTAATGTCTGTGCTGCTGGGGTTAAACGTAGGAACTGGTCTCCTGTGCCCATGTGTTGTAGAGTACTTCCCACTTTCTCCTCTATCAGGTTCAGTGTGTTCGGACTGATATTGAGGTCTTTAATCCATTTGGACTTGAGTTTTGTGCATGGTGATAGATATGGATCTATTTTCATTCTTCTACAGGTTGACATCCAGTTGTGCCAGCACAAATTGTTGAAGATGCTCTCTTTCTTTCCATTGTATACTTTTAGCTCCTTTATCAAAAATCAGGTATTCGTAGGTTTGTAGGTTAATGTCAGGGTCTTCTATTCGATTCCACTGGTCGACTTCTCTGTTTTTATGCCAATACCAAGCTGTTTTCAGTACTGTAGCTCTGTAGTAGAGTTTGAAGTCAGGGATGGTAATGCCTCCAGACGATCCTTTGTTGTATAAGATTGTTTTGGCTATCCTGGGTTTTTTTGTTTTTCCTTATAAAGTTGATTATTGTCTTCTCCAGATCTGTGAAGAATTTTGATGGGATTTTGATGGAGATTGCATTGAATCTATAGATTGCTTTTGGTAGAATTGCCATTTTTACTATGTTGATCCTCCCAATCCAGGAGCAAGGGAGATCCTTCCATTTTCTGGTGTCCTCTTCAATTTCTTTCTTCAAAGACTTAAAGTTCTCGTCAAATAGATCTTTCACATCCTTGGTCAGAGTTACCCCAAGAAATTTTATGCTATTTGTGGCTATCGTGAAAGGTGATGCTTCTCTAATTTCCCTCTCTGTTTCCTTATCCTTAGTGTATAGGAAGGCCACTGATTTTTTTGGAGTTTATCTTGTATCCTGCCACATTACTAAAGGTGTTTATCAGCTGTAGGAGTTCTTTGGTAGAGTTTTTGGGGTCGCTTATGTATACTATCATATCATCTGCAAATAACGAGAGCTTAACTTCTTCTTTTCCGACACGAATACCCTTGATCCCCTTATGTTGTCTTATTGCTATTGCTAGAACTTCCAGCACTATATTGAAGAGGTATGGAGAGAGTGGACATCCTTGTCGTGTTCCTGATTTTAGTGGGATGGCTTTGAGGTTTTTCTCCGTTTAATTTAATGTTAGCTGTCGGCTTGCTGTAAATAGCTTTTATTATATTTAGGTATGACCCTTGTATCCCTAATCTCTCCAAGACTTTTATCATAAAGGGGTGATGAATTTTGTCAAATGCTTTTTCAGCATCTAATGAAATGATCATATGGTTTTTTTCTTTCAGTTTATTTTTATGGTGGATTACATTGATAGATTTGCGTATGTTGAACCAGCCCTGCATCTCTGGGATGAAGCCTACTTGATCATGATGGATAATTTTTCGGATGTGTTCTTGGATTCGGTTTGCCAGTATTTTATTGAGAATTTTTGCGTCGATATTCATGAGGGAGATAGGCCTGTAATTCTCTTTCTTGGTTGGGTCTTTGTGTGGTTTTGGTATCAGGGTAACTGTAGCTTCATAAAAGGAATTTGGCAATTACTCTTCTGTTTCTATATTGTGAAATACATTAAGGAGTATAGGTATTAGCTCTTCTTGGAAGTTCTGGTAGAATTCCGCATTGAAACCATCTAGTCCTGGGCTTTTTTTTGGAAGGGAGATTTTTGATAACGGTTTCTAGTTCTTCGCCACTAACAGGTCTATTTAGATCATTCACCTGGTCTTGGTTTATCTTTGGTATATGGTACTTATCTAAAAAAAATGTCCATTTCTTTTGCATTTTCTAGTTTTGTGGCATACAGGCTTTTGTAGTAAGATCTAATGAGTCTCTGAATTTCCTCTGTGTCTGTGGTTATGTCCCTCTTTTCATTTCTGTTCTTATTTATTTGCGTGTTCTCTCTCTGTCATTTAATTAGTTTGGATAGGGGTTTGTCGATCTTGTTGATTTTCTTCATGAACCAACTTTTTGTTTCATTGATTCTTTGGACTGTTTTCTGTGTTTCTATTTTGTTGATTTCAGCCCTCAGTTTGATTATTTCCTGTCTTCTACTCCTCCTGGGAGTGTCTGCTTCTTTTTTTCTAGAGCTTTCAGGTGTGCTTTAAGTCTCCGATGTATGCTTTCTCTGTTTTCTTTAAGTGGGCACTTAGTGCTATGAACTTTCCTCTTAGCACTGCTTTCATAGTGTCCCATAGGTTTGAGTATGTTGTCTATTTTCATTATATTCAAGGAAGACTTTAATTTCTTTCTTGATTTCTTCCTTGACCCAGGTGTGGTTCAGTAGTTGACTGTTCAGTTTCCATGAGTTTTTCGGCTTTCTGGAGGTAGGATTGTTGTTGAATTCTAACTTTAATCCGTGGTGATCTGATAAGACACAGGTGGACACTGATATTTTTTTGTATCTGTGGAGGTTTCCTTTGTTTCCGAGTATGTGGTCAATTTTCCAGAAGGTTCCATGAGCTGCAGAGAAGAAGATATATTCTTTCCTATTTGGGTGGAATGTTCTATAGATGTCTGTTAAGTCCATTTGCTTCATTACCTCCAGTAGTTCTCTTACTTCTCTATTAGATTTCTGTCTTTATAACTCTTCTATGTCAAATAATCCAAGTAGCTTAGTGCTTAATGGTCATCATGCTTTCAAAGCCCAATTTTTTTTTGTCAATTTGTGTGTGTGCATGTGTGTGTTCATCCAGATTCATATCTGTATGCAGGTGAATGTTCACTTGTGCATGTGTTTATGGAGGCTAGGGGACAACCCTAGAGGCCTTCTGTAGTAATATTACTTCCTTCCTTTTAAACAGAATCTCTCAGTAAACCTGGAGGTCACCAATTAGATTAAGCTGGTGGCCAGAAAACACCAGAGTCTTTTTGTCTTTATCTCCCTGGTGCTGGGTTTACAAATAATATGCCACCATGACATTTCTGGGGGTACGTTCATGTTCTTATGATTGACTGTGAGGCAAAAGTTTTACTGATAAAAAAAGAAAAAAACCCAGCTCTGGTGACCCTGAAATCCATGCTTAACTGTAGACCCAGGTTCTGGTGAGCAAGTCCTTCCAGGCACTTAGCAAGGCTGCTCCAGAGTTGTATCTCTTTTCTCACTGTTTTGGGTGACTCAGCAAGTGCTGCTCTTAGAAATTTGACTGCAGAGGGTCCCCTGTCTCTAAGAACAGCTCCTTGTACTTGGAGCCCAGTGTGGCCAAGTTGGACAGAGCACCAGAAGTGACAGGTTTGTGTGTGTGTGTGTGTGTTTGTATGTGTGTGTGTGTGTGTTTTGTTTTTTCTTTCCTTTGATGGGTCTTGTGACTAGTAGGCACTGAAATAAATGAAAATTTGGGGAATTACAAGGATGAGGAAGGCTGGATTTACCAGAGCCTCCTGAAAGATGAGCTCTGGAAGGTACCTGGAGATCCGAGGCGTCTGTTGAAGAAGAGAGGGCACATTCCATTTGCTAGGGTTAGCACAGTCCTGCTTCTGACTTTTATTTCCTGATTATTTCTCTTTCTGTAGCAGAGGAGGTTGCAAGTTGTCAAAGAGAGGGAAAAAATTCATCTTAAACTGAAAAATGTCACCGAAAGTCTTGATGTAGCAAAGACTTCACTCTTCAATTTTGCACAAAGGGTCTTGAAATCTGACCGCACTGGGGCTTTTAGAAAGGTGTTGTCTGAGGAGAGCCAAGAGGTCTTTCCATTACGCTCCTTCCATAGATAACAGCAGCAACCAGCAACATATTGCCTGATTCTGCCCACCTCTTAAAATATTTCTCACTCAAACAGACTCAAGACATTTACAGTGGTAAAGTCACATGCCCAGCAAAGAGTTACCTTTCAACACAGCTACATTTAAATAGGAGATTGGCACGTTGTCTGGGTAGTGCTTACCATTTAAAAAAATAATTACTTCTTCCCTATTGCTTATAATAACTACTTTAAGCTCACAAGTGAAATCTATTTCCTCACCTCAATTTTCCCTCCTCTGCCAGGTCTGCATCACACTGTGGGGTTTCTGGATACTGCTGGGAGCCTGGCATTGATCTTTTCTTCCCCTGGGGTGGGGAGAAACTGGTCTTCAATTTTACCCTTTGGGGGAAATATCACACCTTTCACAAGGTAACTGGGCTTTTTCTTCTTTCCACAGACTTAGGTTATTTTGTGTTATTAAACAGCTGGGCTGGCTTTGTAATCATGTGCATATCCAACTGTTCATATACTTGTGCATTTAAAGCATCTTTCTATTCATCCAGGACATATTTCAATGTCTCCTATGAAAGTCATTGTGTGAAGTGTTAGACACACAGATGATGTGTGTATCTTTGAGAGCTTTATTGCTAGCATGTTCTATTAGGTTGAGGAGAAAACTGTACCTACTGTTGTTGTAGATGTATGTCTTCATTTACAGATTTCCAGGTAAAATAAGACTTTTTTTTGCAAGAGAGAATAGCTGGTATAAAGAACTTCCCTTTGTAGCCATGAATCTTGACAATAATCTACTAATAGATTTATTATGTTGTTGAACTGTGAAGGCCTTTTACCAATGTTAAAGCAATCTTGATAGGCAGAGAAAAGACATGGTGGCAAATTGGAGTTTCAGAAGTTATGTGGTTAACTCTGAGTTCATACGGTTGATTGATTGAGCCATCAGATCATCTGATAAGTGAAGGGAGATTAAATCATTCCATTGAAAATGTTCTCTTAAAGCCAGCTAGAGAGAAACATGTTGGAGTGAGGTAGAAGGCACACCTCAGCCCTGGAGAAGAAGGTATCATTTTAGATATGCTGGGAGCTGTAACATCCTAGTGTATATGAAATCTTTACTGTTGTATTCCAGGGAAGATCACGTTCCACTAAAACACAGTAGGATGCGCCCCATCAGCTGCTTTTGGGCATTTTGCAAAGTCAGGGTCAAGCAGTGGGCTGTGGTCCTTATTGCATTCTTACTTTTCCACGAATGGGATTTGTTGACCGTGAGTGGACTTGGATATGTGGTTTTACTGAATGCAGAATTTTCTCTTAGATACTGAATGGTAAAGTGGAAGGGAGTCCCACTGTCAAGAGAATGAAGGGCAAAAAGGAGACAAAACTTTTCCAACCGCTGAGAACCCTAGAGCCACTCACCCCTGCTTTGTTGTCTTTTTCTCTTTTTAATACAGTGCATCAAAGTCAAAAACTGTCCATGTCAGTGAGGCAGGAAGATGTCAAATTTCTAGGGGACCAGGGTGTCTTTAATTAAAATTTCACTTTATTGAGAAGTGTTTGGCTTTGCATTTGAACCAAAAAAGGGAAGGAGACAGAGAGAAATGTAGAGCAGTTGATGGTTTCCCTAATGGCTAGGAGATCAATTAATTTACAACGAGGGAAAAGAAAAAACTGCATTACAGATTTACAAAATGTTCATTATCTATGGACTTTGGATAGGACCCGCTGTCAGCCTATTATCTGCAGCGGAGATCTGACAGTTCCAGTCCCGAATTCAGGGACCAGTTGATAAATTAAAAATCATTTTAAAATTTAATATTAAAATTGATAATTGCTCCGTGGGAAATAGATTTTCCTGAACTTACACCCTTTTCCTGCAGTGCTGAGCAAATGACAAGCGATAAACCAGCCATTTGTCACAATGATAGATAGACAAAGCCTACTTCTACCCTTGTTCCTCAGCACTCATACAGTTCAATTAAGAGAATGAGTGCTGCCATTTTTAATGCATTCAGAGTTCTTCCGTGCTTCTTTGGGGCTTAAAAAATTCTCTTTAGAAATGGAATGTGCCCCATCACTTCATATCACCATTGGAAAGTATATCCTATCACTTCAAGGCACATGGCTGGAAAGCCAGCTAGCGTGATTAGTTACTGTCTATGTCATAGCTAGGTAACAAAGAAAGTAGTACTTGAGAAGAATTGATCAAAGCTTAGCCCTAATCCCCTCAGTTTGGCTAACCCCAGTTATTTCCTCAGGTTTGAGCATGACAGGCCCCTGAGCTATATGGGAATGCCCTGTTTTGTCCTTATTCTGGATGCCATGTGACTTTGCAAAGCATCAGAGAAAATGGAGTTTCCCACCCTGTTAGTGTTTGCTTGGTCATGTGACTTCCTTCAGTCGCTGACTGGTAGGGGTTATGACTTGAGCAAAAGTACTACGGACACCTAGAGCTTGGGTTTGAGCTCTTGGACTCAGGTGCTTAGAACATTCTAGGTTCCAGTTGCAGCTTTACCCTGGAGCTCAATGGAAGTCATAGCACAGTGGCCCAAACCCTACCTGAAGTTGGTAGCCCAGCGTAGCCACCTAAGAATCTGAAGCAAAACTGCCCTGATGATCCACAGGGACTAAGTGAAAGAGGTGTTTATTGTTGAATTGTATACATGTAGGTAAGTACACACACACACACACACACACACACACACACACATACACACACACACACACACAAGGTATGAAGCGACACTAGTTTCCTAAGGATTATTCCCCAAGGTAAACAGCTCCAGGATTAGAATTGATCACAGCTGTAATGAATACTCTGTCCAACCCTGTATCCCTGTTGTATGTCATATATATGTAAAGTTTTAAAAAGTGTGTGTTGAAAGACAAGTTAAGGACTTCTAAAGTAGAGCATCTCTCTATTCCATGTCGTGTTCAGTTGGCTTGTCTTAGTTCTGTGGGTGGATGACATTCTTAACCTTCCCAAGAGCTTGTGACTGTTTCCAGTCCTATGGGTCTCTGAGGATCAGTAAGTGCTACAAGAAGGGAGGGAACCGGTGGGATTTACAGAGTTTAGAGACAAAACTCAGTTTGAAGGCACAAGGGCATTGGTGATACAAAATATTCCAGTAGACTCTTAGAAAAGAAATATTTCATCTATTTTAGGGATATTGATGCTGGATTTTATAGCAGATAGTGGTGGTAGGCATTGGTGTTAAGGGATGAGCGTGAGTTACGCGACATGAAATGTCTGCGCCCATTTTACGAGATGTTGATATTTATTTCACAAGAGCAAAGCGAGGCTGGGAGCAGCAAGTGTTTCCCTCCAGTTTACAGAGACAGTAAGTGGCGCATGGTGGATTTTGTTTTTTAAAATCTAGGACCGAGGACTTAACTATTTTTGTAAGATCAACCAAGAAGTATCAACAATACGGCTACTGAATTCTAACCCCTTAGACCTCATGTGGGATTTTGCTTCCTGGTCTGGTTTATTATCTCCTATCTTCTTTTCCTTTCTCTGAAACAAGTCCATTCATAATTACAGTTGTGTGATGGGGGAGCACTCGCCTGTGCCGTAGAGAGGAAAGCATCGGCAGGAAGGGGGCCACTAATTAGCTTGTCCCAGAGCGTCATGACGCTAGCATGGTTTCTTTATTTTTAAGGCTTCAAGGCAGGGGCCAGGCTGGGCAAAGAACAATGAGTGTGTAGCAGAGGTGACGCTTTTAACGATATAGTCACTAATGAAATGGCACTCCACGGGTTCACTTATTAGTAACCTAGCTCAAACAGCCATGTCCTACTGTCAGCTTGCCACTGAAGGCCCAGGGTGACCTCAGAATTGTCAACTCCACCTGAAAAAGAGCAAATGTAGCAGAAAATCCAGAAGCAGCAAGCATAATTTGAAGTGGGAAGAAGAAGAAGAACAGAGAGGGTTGATGAGTCTCTGCATTTCCCGTTAGCTGTGACATGATGCCAGAAGCGGGGCTCTCTGAAGAACAGTCTAACCTTGGACTATTTGGGTCCGCATCTGATTTGTAAACAATAGAAAGGCTTGATTGAATGTTTTTGGAGGCTTGGATGACAGTGTTTGTGTTAGCCGAGTGACGAGCACCACGCCACTCTCAACTAATTATATACCTTGGCTCCTCTTGACGTTTTTCAGGGCACAGAGAGTTCTAACTTTATGTTTGGAAAATGATTTATGGGGAAAATACTTCCGTACAAATCTCGGCTTGACAACTGGGGCATCGTGAAGGATATATGGATGTGAAATTTTATGATGCTTTTCATTTCTATAACTTTATTTGTTTGAATAACTCTGTACCCTTTACATAAATTATTGAATCACACCTGTTAATATCTGTCATATGTGAAGTGTATTTACCCTTTAATTTAGAGTTGGACAGGCAGGGCTGTCATGCTAGCAACTTTCTTTTTGAGGGACAAGCCAGCTCTCATACCCTTGTTTGGTTTGCATTTATGTTTAAAGGCTACTCCCTAAACGTACACTAATAAATGGAATTTTTTCCCTTTAAATGCCTATTTATATCCTTATTAACAATTCATGGGTCCTGTGCGTTTGCTACTATCTTTGCACAAAGCTAAACAAATATAGTTTTCTTCTATCTGAACTCGGGTTATAAACAATAGTTTGTCCAAAGTGATTGGAATTCCCAAGGATGACATAGTGTGAAATTTAGCAGTTTTCATTCTCACTGATGCGTGTTGGTAATAAAATTATGGAGAGGGCAGGTCACCAAACCTTAATCATCAGTTTGAATTAGAAAAGCATTCTTTGCCAGATGTGTGCTTGAGTCCTGTTTGAATTGACCCTTTCCGTGGCTTCCTATCAGAGGGCCTGTCCATCACCTTCCTATGTCCTCATAATCCACCAGCTTCTCACTCAGTCTCCCTGTGATTTCGGGGTAATCAGCTAATTCCTTTCAGCCTCTCAGGTAGCCCCACTCAGCTCCTGCTTCTGTTTCCCTTCACGCCTTTGGCTATCTAGTCACGGAGCAAGTCAGTAATGAAAATGGGTTTCATTAAACAGGAATCCTACTTATTTTCTCAAACCACTATGCTAATAATCTCCCTTCTCAATATAAAGGCTTAAACACATACCAATATAACTAGTTTTTTTTTTAGCTATGTTTTTTTCTAAAGAAGATTATTTCCCAGGGATAAAAATACCCCTCTTCAAAATCCAGGACTTTGTTGTTAGAAATGAAGACCTAAAGTGTCTAGAACTCATTCTTGTTCCATAAGGGAATGCAAGATGAAATTCCTACATTTTAGTCACGCAGTTTTTAAAAATGACCGCAAAAGAGATATGAAGAGCTAAAACATTTCCTCATGGAAGCATGAATTTTGCAGGCCCTTATGAATAAATCAAGATGAGCATTAGAATACAGATATAGTTTGTCTGCATATGAATATGAATATTAGAAATATGGGTTTTTTTGTGCCTGGAATTGAAACATGTGCCCAGACATATGTAGTGTAAAGATAGATAAATGACAAGTCGATAGAAACCCTGAAAGGCTTTTGGGTCTTTCAATAAAAAGTCATCTTCACTGTGAAATGTGACCACCACCCCACCCCCGACAGCTGTTTTTCCGGCCTCTATTTTGACTGGGGTTGAGGTCTGTCAGTTTCTGCAGCCTCTAGCAAATGACTACAGTTTCCAGCACAGAATGGAACTTCCCGTTTTGAAGCCATCGTCCCTGGTTGTTCTGACAGTGCACCTCAGCCTCCATTCTCCCATTTCTTCTGCTCTCCTGTCAGGAAGTTTGCCATTACCCACAAGAAGTCAATCTTGACTCCTCACTCTCCGGAGCTCCCAGCGCTCTTTGCAAATACAAGGAGCATGACCCTGGAAATATTTTTCCCCCAGAAAAAGAAAAAAGCTTCCACTTGTCAATCAGTCATCCTGGGCATAACTTTTCACAATGGAACTCAGAGTAGCCCCTGTCTTAATCCATCACAGTTAAGAAAGGATGGGGAGCAGAGGGGCCAAGTAAGTAAATGTTGCGATGGGCTTTAAAGGCAAGCTCCAATTATGACGTGGATTGTCTCCATGTCACACAAAGGCTGCAAGATGCACAAGAATGAAGAAAGCTAGACTCTTCTTGGTGGAGGAGTTTGAGGAACGCCGGTAGCTGATTAACTGACTTTCTGGTTAATTGAATATTAACTTGTTTATTGAAAGAGTTTGTGCAGGGCAGGGTTTGGTAAAGAGCACAGAAAGAAGATTACTTCTTTATAGATGGTCACAATCCAGCGATTCTCCCATCCCGCTTTGTAGGTTTCCGCTGCTCCTTTCATTTGTCTTGTTTACAGTGAGCTGTCTGTATGTTTCTCTCACCCAAGAGGTTATAAGCAATTTTAGAGCACAAGTATTTTTTCCATGTTTGTAAAACCTGTAAACATTTTCAGATGGTAGGTACCCATTTATTATTTGCTGAGTTGCATTGATTTTACCTCCTTAATATATTTTTAAATGTATTGTTTTGCCAACAACAAATACCCATGGTATTTGTCAATGCCTTAAGTACAAAAAAAAGAGGCCTGAAAAACATGAAGTTAGTGTCCACTTAGGTGCCTTTTGTAAAAGTTAAAAGCAAAGATTTTCTTGAAAACATCAAATGTTTACAAAATAATGACTGAAGTACCAAAAGATTTTACACAGGTAGACACAACATATACATGCATACATAAACTCTCCAAGATATACACAATTATAAACATGAAAGATTAAAATAAAGAATAGATCCTTTCCCCTTAAAAATGCTGAAAAGGTGAAGAGCTGAAAGTGATTCATTAGTAAATGATTAGATTTCTCCTGACTTTACAATGAAGGATGAGATATTTGAAAAGTATAAACATTAGAAAGCCAATACTGAGGCCCCATGTTTTTTATGTACTGTTCTATGTCCATAGAACTGGAACTGGAAGGGGGAACCTAACAGCCGAAATTTAATGTAGACACCAAGTCTCAGAATGGCTAGATGGGAACAACTCCATGTAAAGAAGAAGTTGAGGAGACCAAACTAAAGTGGCCGTATAGCAAGTTAAATAGTGTGATGGTTCAGGTTCCATTGAGAAGCAAATATTCGAGCCAAGACTTAACAGAGATGAGGGTTGGCCAAGCAGGCATCTGGAGAAAACCTTTCTAGCTAGACGGAATGATCACTGCAAAAGTGGGAGGGTCTGAACCAGGCAAGGGATAAAGATAGGACAGTATGACTGGAGTAGAAAAATATGTGGAAATACTACATGTAGTAAGAAACAGAGCCAGAGGGAATATCAAAATGGCATATATATATATATATATATATATATATATATATATATATATATGATCTTTTAGGCTACTGCAAGCAAAACTGAACAGAATGAACATTGTGTTAAATGTTTTTAATACATAGTATGTGCTGTACAGTCTGGATGGTTCACTGCAGTTGCTGGGCTGAGGTACAAGCAGAGACACAGAGATATCCACCTGAAGGATTTTCTACAACGTGGCTGAGACATGATGATGCTCTATGTGTTGTCTGTCTTCTGCGTCAGACTGCGAACTCCCATAGAGAAGGGGTAGCTTGTCTATATTGTCCTTTCTAGCAGGTTCTGCCATAAGGTACGTCCTCATCATATCAAAGATGATGGCTGAAGTTCCTGCAATAGGTCTGTATATAGGATGATAAACACTATTAGGAAGGGAACTATTGGAACTTTTAGGTCTGAGACATGGCTTATCCATACTGGATACTGTTTCACGAGTACCATAAATTGAATGTTAGAGAGGGGAAGTTACACTCAACACAAGGCATAAGGAATTATTCCCTGTCTTTGACATATTTTATTCTATTCTCTGTGTGTTTATGCTTGTATGTGTGTGCACATCCATTCACATGTGTACTTGCATTGCATGTACATGCATAAAAAAACCAGAATGTCTTTCTCATTGCTCTCTATGTGATTTTATTTTATTATATTTTACTCTCTGTGTGATTTTATTTTATTATATTTTATCTTAAGACAAGCTTTGTCATTGAAGCTGGACTGGCTACTAAGTGAGTACCAGAAATCCTCTGTTTCCATCTTCCTGTGCTATGATCACACATATTCCTGGCTTTCCATTTTGAGTGCCAAGGATCTGAACTCAGGCCTCTATGCTTGTGTGGAGAGCATTTTAGCTACTTAACTGTCCGTCCTCCCCCCCCCCCCTGAGTTCTGGTGTTGAGTAGGAAGATGGCTAGTTATTCACTTTTGTTGAAAACCCATGCAGAATACATAATGGGAAATGAAATTGAATGCTAATTCCAGGCTAGATTGTAGAAGATTTTAAATTTATACATCTTGTGAGAGTGCTGGATATTATTCAAGCTCTGAAGTTTGTTTGTTTATGTAGTAGGGAGGCAATAGGTTTAACATCGAGCTTGAAGAAGATCAGTATAACTCTGAAATTACCTCCGGATCATTTAGCTAGAGAATAAAACTAGATGAGCAGTTGTTTCTAAGGTCAAAATTACAGTTTTATCATTTGAAAGCTCTGATGTGGAAAACAGAGAAATGACACACCCTGGTATTTGTATGAGTCTGTGTATTCTCCAAAGCCCTTGCATATGCATTACCCCCGTGGTCGCCACAGCAACCCTGCTAGGTGGCATTGTTATCACATTTTACAAATTGAGATGATTTATGCAAAGGGGATCAGTGCAGTCTGGCCTGTAGAAGATACTCAAGAAATCTCAGCTGAAGTAGAAAAATAAGAAGCACCGGCTTAGAAAGCCTAAGCGTATTGCCCAAGGTCATGGTGCTGGAAATAAGTGCCAAAGCCAGGACTAAAGCCAGTTTGTCTGAGTCTCAGTATAATTCTCTTTTTATGCCCTCCCAGCAAAATGCCTCAGATTCTCCGCAAAAAAAAAAGGCAGATGAAGAAATTAACACTTATTTGCTAACCTGATGCAACTCATAGGGTGGGAAAATATTAAATATAACTCAGTAGTTAGTAGATTATTTTATCTTGTAAGTTTCTGACATATATATATATATATGTATATATATATCTTTGTTCATACACATGCATACACACACACACACATATATATACACACACACATATTTGTGTGTGTTAGGTAATATATGGAATATATGGAATATATCTTTTTTTTTTTTTTTTTTGGTTTTTCGAGACAGGGTTTCTCTGTGGATTTGGAGCCTGTCCTGGAACTAGCTCTTGTAGACCAGGCTGGTCTCGAACTCACAGAGATCCGCCTGCCTCTGCCTCCCGAGTGCTGGGATTAAAGGCGTGCGCCACCACTGCCCGGCTGGAATATATCTTACAACAGAAATTTATTTTTTCAGAAGTCTAGCCGGGCGGTGGTGGCGCACGCCTTTAATCCCAGCACTCAGGAGGCAGAGGCAGGCGGATCTCTGTGAGTTCGAGACCAGCCTGGTCTACAGAGCTAGTTCCAGGACAGGCTCCAAAGCCACAGAGAAACCCTGTCTCGAAAAACCAAAAAAAAAAAAAAAAAGAAGAAGAAGTCTGAAGAGATGATGTCCAAGACCCAGGAGTTGCTGGGTTTAATGTCTCCTGTGACTTCTCTTTAGGGCTTTCAGATGGCTGCTTTCTCATTATATCCTCTGAGGGTTTCTAGTACTCTTTGTGTTGGTATGCTTAGTGTCTCTGAACATTCAATTTCCTCTTTGTGTGGAAGAATGAATTAGGTTCCACTCTCAGGATATCTTTTTAACTTACCTCTTAAAAATAGTCTTTCTAAATGTAGTCACACTCTGAGGTGCTGGAGGTTAGAAATTCAACACAGAAATTTTAAAGGTTATACTTCAGCTTATTCTCTCTCTCTTTCTCTCTCTCTCTCTCTCTCTCTCTCTCTCTCTCTCTCTCTCTCTCTCACACACACACACACACACACACATGCATACATACATACATTCATACACATTTATTTATGATTATTTTTATATATAAAATAGAATATTATTATTGCTATTTGGAAATCAGTAGTACATGCAATGCACCCCAATAGTTTGAAACTGTGGCATTTGTTTACTAAATGTTTCTTGGGAAAATAAATAGTGAGACAAGGTATGCTCTAGGGTATTATTTGACAGGGTATGAGTTTAGAAGCATCTCCTCATTGCCTTAGATTTAATCCTGATTCCATTTTCAATGTGTAAGGCCATGTGCTAATTCTTGATTTTTTCCTCATCTGTGATTTGGTGTGACAGAGCTTAGTGTCAGATATATGTGGAAGTTATCAAAAAAATCTATGTAAATATATCTATCCCAGGGTCTGCGTCATCATAGGAGCTTGGTCTATATGTCTCCATAAAACAAAAGACTGTTTGGCTGGGTGTTCTATGGGGGTTAGCACTGCTGGGATTTTTCTATGGTAGATACAATGACATTACAGTAAGGTCATCAGTGAAGAAAAGGCATGGCCTGGCATGGACTATGAGAATGAGGGAAATCTGGATTATTATCAGCCAGGCATCTTTCTTTTTGCAGCATCCTCTGAAAGGCCTATGAGCAATCTCAGTCTCCCAGAACTCACACTCTTGTTTCATCTCACCTTGTCTTGAATATAGTTGGAGCAGTGATGCCCTTCAAACAAACAGAAGAGAGGGATGCCCCTCTGAGAGGCAGTTGCAAAATGTTACAAAAAAATGCTGTGGCCTTTACTTCCTATGTTCAGCTGCTCTGTGAATTACTCACCAACCTCGAGCTACATCTCTTGCCTCTTTTGTCACCTGCTCCTGTGTCTTGAGGACACCATGGAAGCGTGTAGAGAAGGCTTCATGGGAGAATGACACAAAGGAGCAGCACTTGAAACTGTGTTTTTCAAGTCTTGCCAGCAGTCATGTTAGTAGGAGGGGCTTTCTAACCCCAGCAACTACTCGAGCCTGAATCACAAGTACCCCGTACTGCTTCCTCTGGCCCAAATCTCCAGGACAGTAGATGTTTGGTTTTCTCTCTTTCTTTCATTTATATATGTGTATGGCATGCATGTGGATAAACATGAGTGGTTCTATTTGTATGTGTACACACACATGGAGGCTCAAGGTTGCCATTAGACTTCTCAGTGCCTCTCCACCTGTACTGAGGCAGGGTCAACTGAATTAAGCCCAGAGCTGAGCACTTCAGCTAATCTGGCTAGCTAGTTTACTCTTGGATCCATTATCTCTGACTTCTGTGCAATGGCAATACGGGCTAGGAGCCATGCCGAGCAAGAACATTTTATGGGGATCCAGACTCTTCCCTCATACTTGCCCAGCCTGTGTTTTAACCACTGTGCCATATCCTCAGCCTTGTATTTATTACTTTATGCTGTGAAATTTGTTGGTATTTTGTTGTGGAGCGATTTTACCCACCGTGCACAAAAGCTGTTTTCCCCAGATACTGAAATACAAGTAATTTCATCTTGAATAGTTCAAGAAGTTGTTGCAAATTTAAGTTTCATTTTTTAGTCTTAAAGCTATTTAGAAAACAGGACTATGTTCAAACAAGTGAACCAAGAATCCAAAGAGACTATCTGGCCAGGGAGTGACTTTATATAGTTTTCTGTTTTTCCCACCTAGAAGCATCAGTAAGTGAAATGCCGTAGACTCACCGCAATAAAATATAAACAACGTTATTTTCTTTCGGCCCAGTCATAAAGAACCAGGCATGGCATTGTGGAGGAAGCGCTTCAAGTACCACAGCAATAAATCACAGGACGATTTGGAATCAAAGTTCACAAATGAGATCTGTGCACAGAGATCCAGACCTTCACAGGTATCAGAGAAAGCATAATACCGAGGATCCTGGGAAAGGGAGACATAGCTGCAGACAAACATTTGACTATTGCCCAACTAGATAAATCTGCAAATGTTTTCATCATCCACACATATGACAACATTGATCAATCAGATTTGTAAAGCCAGCGTGTCTCTATTTTTCATGTTTTTATGTGTTGTCAATTTCTGTCTGTTTAATCATCAGGTGACAGAATGGGTCAACATAAGTGATTTTTGCCTCATGTTACAGAGTTGACTCTATCGCCAGAGGGCTACGGATGAGCTAAACTATCTTTCATTGCAGTGTCGTAGAAATATGAAAATTTTAGTTCCTACTGCTGAAAACAAGCCTGTCTATTTATCTCCACATCTGTCTACTCATATACTCATCTACATACTTACATACATACCTGCCTGCTTGCCTGCCTTCATATCTGCCTTTATGCTATGGCTGGAACTCTGCAAGATGTTTTACATACATTACTTCTAATCCGCTCACCCATCAAGGTTTTGGGACTGTGTGGATGGATGCTTAAAAGAAATCCCACACTAGCTCAGAGTTGATAAATAGATAGTTATTTATTTAGGGGTAGACTCACAAATCAGAACCCTCTGAACGGAGATCAGAAAACGAACCCCCCAACAGGAACAAAGAGGCCGGAACAGAGACCAGACGCATGCTCTATTGGCTCATATAGTATAAGAGGCCACACCCCAGTGGCCACTTAAGACTTCCTACAGCAGGACTGAGAAATAAGACTTTGAGGGTTGAGGCTACTTCTCTGAGGTCATACAGACTCTAATAAATGTATGAGCCAGGATATAAACTCAGGTTTCCCCAACAGAAAACTCTCCATTCAGTCCAGAATCTGCACTACTTGAATGATGCCTGTCAAAAATAGTTTAGGTGAAAATAGAACGAAACAAAAAGTCCCATGTGCCTAAGGGCAATCTAGAAGCTGCATCAGTCTCGCTCTACCTATCGTTCCTCTAAACACTGTACACACATGAAATTTCATCTTTGTGGGCTTCTGGCTGGAGAGCGATACATGCTCTGATTGACACAAACAGCATGGGAGAAACATTAGGATTAGATCCAATAGAATGGGTTGTTTTGTGCACTGCTGAGTTTCTCTTATCTCGAGAGTTACCACAGCCATTGCTACTTAGTGATTTCCAGGGATGCTGGAAGCATTATTTATAGATAAAAAAAATGGAGTGGGTTACTAAGAACCTGCTCTGTTTCGAAAACCCCATTGTCTCTAAAATCATACAGACCCTGATATGCAATCCTTCTAGCCACATATAAAGGGTAAAGCAAGACTTTTCTAGTAGATGAATTTCCTTCCCTGAAGTATAAAGACAGTGAGCTCGACCCTCTTGTCAGTAATGCTTGCCCATTTTCTGTGTCTTAATTCTTTGTTGTCAGATGGATCCCTGCGTGTTCAATGCTTAATTACCAAGTCTTCATCATCCCTCAATATTTTCATGCTTAATATTTATTAAAAGCCTTTTCCAGTGAAGCAAACCTCATCTACCATCTGAAATCTAATTTCCTTGACATTTTGTGGATAGCAGTTGTGAACTAATAATATACAGTGCTATTTGAAATCATCATTCCTCATGCTATACTATAAAATTAATTTTCCCTTTGATTTTTAATATATTTCTCTTACTCTATTCAAAGAACAGTAGGGTGCCTTTCTAGTGATAATTTTGACCATCTTTTGTAAATTACTGTTCAAAATGGACCAAGTCATGTTTTCATGCTATTTGTAGTAAATTTCCTGTGATATCATTTATGGATTAAAAGGTAACTAATGGGGCAAAAATAAACTCAAAGGAACATATAATTAATGATTTAGTTACTATTCAAACAGGTGAAAGAAAACTAGCTCATTTTGTAAAGTTAAAAGTAAATATCTATCAGAAAAGTTGCATTGTTCAATGCTCTGACCATTCATTCATGGCTTGAAACTCCAATTTTCCTCAGCAGGCCACAATATTTTTAGAAACATATAAGAAAGCTTCATTTTTAAAAACTGAAATAATAAACCAAACTTTTTGTCAAAATAAAGTCTCTTGTTGAATAATGTTACTATATTCATCTTTATAGCAATGCAAACATAAAATATAATTTTAAAGATTTTAGTGGAGGCAGGCCATTGTGCTGAGGGAAACAGATCAGGGCCTGCACAGCCATCATTAAAGATGCCTCCTCCTGCGGCAGATGGAAACAAGTACAGAGACCCATGCCCAGACAGTATGTAGAGAGTGAGAGAGACCTTGGAACACCCAGCCCTGAACAGAATGTCTCCATTAAATCTTTCCCGTTAAGGCTCAGGGAACCCTATGAAAGAGGAGATGGAGGACATCAAGAAAACAATGACCTCTAAACCAGCACGGTCTACACACATATGAATCCACAGAGACCGAAGCAGCATACGCAGAACCTGGTGGTCAGTATCAGATGTGGCCCTAGAGTCAAATGGAGAAGTGGACACATGCTCCCATCCTTAACCCAGAGGCAATTATTAATTAGTGAGCACTTTTAGATGAAACTTAGTTTCCTCCATTGGAGTCTCACTACGGTAACGAACTACTCTTAAGGGTAGGCTGCATGCCTAGCAGTAGATGGCCAACTGAATATAAACACAGCGGCATCCTTGTCTCACAATGTCAGGTCAAGGGCTTTCCTTTTTCTGTTTGTTTTGTTTTGTTTTACATATAATTGTGGGTTCCAGTTTTATGTTTTTATGAGATTTATAAGCATGTGAATCAGTGGATCTCTGCTTCCTATTCCTTCCCTTGGGCTCTTTTCCTTCTATTTACTTGTTTGCTCCAATTCTGATGTATTAGTTTTGCTTTATCTTACTACATTTTATACTATTATTATAACTTAGAAACATGTTTGTTTTATAATGAGAGTCAGAAAGGGATGGATCCAGATGGAAGGGGTGGTGGGAAAGAACTGGGAGGGGTAGAAGGAGGAGAAATTGGAATTAAGATTATGTAAGAAAACAATCTATTTCCAATAAAAGAAAAAATTTAAAGAGAGATTAAACAAAGTTTGAAATAAACAAATAAAGATCTTAGTGTAGAAAGCATCCCATGAAGGCAAACCGTGACATCATATTGACTTATTCACTGTATCAGGACTCACTGAATTGTATGAAAACTGAGGTAGGGAACATGGTAGGTTAGGCAAGGTGGAGAAGGCCCAGCTCTTGTTCTTAAGAAACGCATGAGCGAGGAAGGATGAATGGATGACCACAGAGCAGTGCTAGGTTATCCTACAGCTCTAGGCAGCAAGCAACAGAAGTGGCACAGAGGGTGTCTGTGGATGGAGAGGTGGTCCATAAGCACATGGTACTCACGGTGTCTTGAGAAGGGGACGGTGTTCTTGATGGGAGGATGGCATGTGAAAAGTTCTTTCAGTATGGTGGATGCTGGTGTTTCCCAGATCATTGACATCACTGAACTAACAGTACTTTAATGGTTTCACCAAGTGTACACAGACCCTCATGGTGTGGAAAAGGAGGACTGGGGCAGAACAGGAAGAAAACGTAAATCCCATCCTTTCCACGCCAACCATTACGGATTTTAGTCCATGGGATTTGGCCTTGTGAATGCTTTTCTGTGGCTCTCTCCCTACATGCAGTTCTGTCTCCTGGATGTTGCACACTAAGGGACTCCTGGTGAACTTACTTTCAGACATCGGTTCTTTCCAGGTTTTCTTCATCCGAGTACTCTGCTCTCAACTCAACCCTGATTTCATTTATGATGCTGCCACAGCTCCAGGCAGAATCCATGGCCCAGACAGTTCAAACCTCAGAAAGATATTTGGGATCTTCTAGACATGCAGGTTAAGATATAGTCAAAGAGAAGCCCAGAGTGATCAAGAAACGAGTGAGTCCCCAAATAGTCAGTAGAAACATAAATAAAATGGAAAAGATTTTGTGTGATATATTAGCCTAAATAACTAATTGTTATCTTTCAGATCCAATGTGTGGCTGTGAGCTGTCTCAACATGGCTGATGCTGATGTCATTAGTTCCAACATCTGACTTGTTTAGACATTGTTACATATTGAATTTTCTCTCTTTATAGTGATTTTACAATAATTTTCATGGGATTTTAACCAGTGTTTTCACAGACCAGGAAATCCCTAGTTAGTCACCAGAGTTTGTGTCCTCATTGTCATAAAAATAATCTGCTTGCATTATAGAGATTATAAAATTTATGGTCAGACGAGAGAAAAGCTAGCCCTTGCCTTTATTTAGGCTTTCAAGATGCTGTGGCATTATTCCTGTGCTCTTGATTCTTTGATATCATGCTCCTTGGTGTGGGGTGGAGGACAATTTTGTGGGATCTAGAGAGAACCATGGAAGAGCCAAGTGTGACCTTGACCTGACCTGTTTTTGAGGCATTGGGAGCATATTTTGGGAGTTGTCTACCCCTTCCAACTCCTTCTCCATGGTAAGCCACTTGGTGTGATCTTGTACAGAATTGGGTGGCACCCAAATCCAGATGAGAGGTCTCTAGAGAAAGGAATGTTCTGTGTCCTTATGGAGAGACGATATAATCTGGGGATAGTATGCTGACTTGGCGAAAGGCTGTGACCACCAGCATCTACTCCAGTTTCCCTCTCTAATCGACAAAACAACAAGAGCAACAACACAAACCAGATCTGAAGAGCAGATTTTTTTCCAGTAAAAATCTGACTTCTGCTAGATCATAAATTTTCTCCCATTATTCCCACAAAGTCCTCCCTAGCTTAGTGTTTATCCTGGTCTCTATACTAGGCGAGGCAGATTTAATGTACCAATAAATGATTCCTTTCTTCTAATGGCCTGCTTTGCTATCTCAGAGGACTGCTGTTATTGCTGAGAAAAATGTTCCATAGGTCATTGGATATAAGATTGCTTCTAAGATTTTAAAAATAAATACCGCAGAATCTAATCTTGCCTCCAAAGAACCACTGTAGTTGAGGAAAACATTGATCTCAAGGAGCAATTTCCCCTACACACACACACACACACACACACACACACACACACACACACACACACATGCATGCATGCACACATGCACACACACATGTATGCACATGAACACATGCCCATACACATACATACACAAAACTATATAGATGATTTCCCCAGGAGGCTCTCATCAAGACCTCTTCTAACACATACATGTCTGTTTTGTGTAGAGACACAGTTTTGAGTGTAAAACACAGTCTACAAACTCTCATGGGGTCTAGCGCTAACAGATTCTAAGGACATGCTCCCTTTGGATTATCCAGAGATATTTTGCTGATTCAGATTTTAGGCTGAACTCAGCAATGGGTGTTCTAACAACAACACATGGCTAGTGTGCTCATCCTTATCATCTCACCGTAGGACATCCGCTCTCTACTGTCCCTGCACCCCTCGGTTTACTCCTGTCTGCAGAGCCCATGTTCTGCATCTGAATATAGACTTAGTTGTAACCAATACTGGTTTTGTGCTTAGGAAAATGTTGCCTGGGGATGCCAGGCAGCAAGGGAAATGTGGTCCTGATCTCCACAGTCACTTTTACCTGTTGTTGGGAATTGGTGTCTTATCTTCCTTATTTGATATTTCTCTCATAATATGACATTTAGAATAATGCAGCATTTCATAAGAAAGATATAGCAGGGGTTTCACTGATACACCGGAGGGTCCCGAAGCTGAGCTTGGATCTGTCTCTGATGCTACTTCATGACCAGATCCTAAGCCATCCCTGAGGCTTTGCACAGAATTCCATGAATACATAACTGGGGAAATACAATTACTAATAATAGTTTCTAAGAAAATGGAGGTCAAAGCTTCCATAATATCTACTTTTCTCTTGAATTTATACCTCATTATATTACATTTTAAATATGACAAACTCTTAATGCATTTGGCATAGAAAGGAAAACCAATTAACAAATGAACACTCAACAGTTTTTGTCTGAGAAATCATTTTATCACACAGCCTCTGTAATTAAAATTCTTTAACCTTCAGATTGTGTTTGAACTCATGAGAAGCTAAACAAGCAGTCAAAATGCAGAGTCCCCTAAAACCCTCTAATCTTTCATTTTGTTTAGAACATTCATGTGTGTGTGTGTGTGTGTGCTCGCACGCATGTGTGTGCTTGACTATGGATCTTCCCTAACTGGTGTAGATTTACCATTCTCTGTTCAACTGCATTTATGAGAAAGAATAGAGTAGGAGAAGAGAGGTCAGATCAGAGCTAGTCTTTGGGCTGCAGTACAGTTTCCCCTCCAAGAGGTCCTTGGGAGATGGGAGGGAGGAGATATCAGAGATTTGAGCAGCCTCTACTTACTATTAATGTTTTTAATGGGTTTGCCCTGATGAGAACTCAGTAGGGAGAAATTGGTCAATTCCATTCCCATTCAACTAATAGGGGCAGTCAGTAAGACCCTCTAAGCCCCAGATGATTGCAGGTTTGGGCTTTGCTGTCCACATGACTGAATAAGGCCACAATTTCTCATAATCTCACCTCTCAGAGGGTAGAGGGAAGGAACTGGGAAACAGCTACTCTGCTTCTAATTTTGAACCACAAGGGGAAATTGGTTGATGAAACAGAGCGATTGCATCCTGGGGGGGAAAGTGTCTATGCCATGTCATAGACTGGACCGTGGCAGCGATGTCCCCAGGACTTCAGGAGGACTGGAGTTTTAACTGAAGAATAGGTTGATATAATCCAACAACAAAATTCCAAAAGGGAAGGATTATGGAAAACATGGAAGGATTGGATTTTAACTGCATGGCTTTAAATGATCTGAGAGCGTAAGACAATGATTAAATGGGACCCAGGGTAAATCATAGAACAGAAACTTCAGGAAAGTTCAGATTTTAAAAGGCCACGTACAATCTTTCAATAAATGAGGCCTAATTTATCCAAATAAACATTTGCTCCAGGATACTCACATTTGTTTAGACAGAGCCTTCTGCATTGTTTATTCTGCCCCTGCTATTTTGCAGAGTGAAGACTGAGATCCAGAATGCTAACCGGAGGGCTCATTGTCATAGCAACTCACCACAGCACCGCTACCCTCAATGTTGGGACACTTGGTCTTTTTATTTTTGCAATCAGTGTCTTCTCAGTACTGACTGAGTTTTCTAAGTGGGTCCTTCTCACCCCAAACTCTTCACCGCCAGAGCCCTACTTTCAGCTAAGGAGAAAACTATGTTTTAGAAACACGGAAACACCTCTTTTTACTTCTAAAATGAATTCTGCTAAAATGTTTTACAGCCAGAAGCTCCCCACACCATCCTATTGAGTATGACTCAAAAATAAGCCCTAAGAATATCAAGCCATTGTGTGTACTGGTTAAGAGAAAATTATTTGAATGGGGACTCAAATAAATTTACACATAAAAAAATCTGTTCCATGTAAGTAGCACTGACAGGAAAGTTAGGGCATACAAATGAGGAGGACTCCAGGAGCCCCTAGCTTCAGAGATCTTAGGATTGATTGAAGTTTTGAAAAAACTCATAAAAACATACTTTAAAAATTATTTGTAGAAGGTCTAGGACTCTAACTTTAACTTCGGTCAGGTGCTGTGTGTGTTTTGTTTTACTTCTTTTTCATCTTTTATTTTTTTTTGCTAAATTTTAATCACTTAAGTTAATTATTTTTTATATTTTATTATAGAACTAAGTATCTAATTATAATCCTTTAAAATATTATAATCTTTCAAAATTGTCCTTTTTTGAGACAGGGTCTCACTTGTTAGTCCCAGCTGACCTGGAACTCACAGTGATCCTCCTGCTTCAGCGCTAGAGATTATAAACAGGAGCCAGCATGCACAATTTTCTAATTATAATTTTTAAATAGCCAGATGGATTCCAATCAGGCATTCACTTAGCTAAATGACTTTGGAAAGTAAGATACAGCTTCCAGTCGCTGTGGTCAACCCTGGGCTAGAAACTGATGAGGTTTTGTACATTTTGTCAGGCCTTTGCCTCTCTCCTTCACTCTTCACATTTCCAGACACGTCCTTTGCACTCAGCTGATGGTGTGAGCGCTGGCCTCTCATCTCTCAGAGTTTGGGTCATTGAGCCTCCGCAGCAGTGAACCACAGCCCTTTGATTATCTGCTGGTTCCTCGGCAGAAGACTTCCCAGCGTGCCACGGGACCTGATTCCTGCTGAATTTGCTTGTGTAGAGGCTGCCTAGTGTCAAGTTCACCTGTCAGCTGAGTCTTCTGGAGCACTGCCTCTCAGGTCTGGTAATTTTTACATTGGAGAATGATGTAGGAGCCACCAAAGAGAGAGTGTGTGCTTTACTACACCCACAAGTGGGTTGTTCTTGAAGATGACACTTGGTGTCCTCTTAGGCGTGGCAGCCACGAGACTTGAGGTTTCCTGTCACAGCTGGAGATTTAAATATGTTCTAGTGAAATGTTTGCAAGGTTGCATCACCACAGGTCATCTCGCTAGGTACGCCTCCCTCTAGATTAAGAATCGGGAAGCATTTCTTATTGAAGATTGTCGTTCTTCTAGTTGCCCTAAATGGTGGGGTTTACTGCATTCAGAGTCTTGCCTTATGGGAAGTTTAGTGAGCCTCAGTCATGTCCCCTGTGCCTTTCTATGCTGCACTCCCAGCTCTGACTCTAAGCTTGGCTCTATAGGTATGGGTGTTACTTTTCTCCCATGAAATGCTTGCTTCATGCAGTTTGTGTGATAACCAGTATGTGTAGGTGTATCCCATTATGTTCCCCAAACCTGGAATTAATCTGATTGCTAAACATGCTAGACCTTAGCATAACTGTATCCTTTGGCCCCCAGTGCAATGCTGGCTGACTTTGACACTGCTGCCAGAGGCCTCCCCATGTCTCCCTGTTGTGAAGCCTTCCTGAGTCTGCACCACTATGGGCTTTGACTCAATATAAGGCTAGATGCTTTCTTTCGTTTGCTTACAATTACTAAGTCAGATAGGTGATACAAATTACCCAGTGTCTATTATTCCCTTAGTCTGTGAATCCTGGGGGTACAGAGGAAAGTAAAATAGACTTGGTTTGCAGTAGCAATGGTTAAAGAGACAGGAGATTAGTAAAAACATTAAATTAAAACAAAGATATGTTACATATGGGAACACAGCAGATAAAGGATGGGACTAGGGACTGAGAAGGCCTCACTGAGGGAAAATCCTTGAGTTAAGAGTCTGAAGGGTTTATGGTAGCAATGACAGAGTACATCCCTATATACCCCAAAGCACAGAACTTAGTCGTCACTCAGTCACCCAGCTAGAGCTCACAGGATAAATCGACAGACTGTTCTAGACCCTGCCAGAGGCAACTTGAGAACCTTGATAGAAGAATTTAGTTTCTGAAAACTTGTCACAACAGCTTCAGGGTTCATCATATTGGACGTAGAATTTAACAAATGCACACATAGCACACGATCTTGAAAATTGTTTTAGCTATACCCACCAACACACCAACCAAAACACTCCTTGCCTGGTTCAGGGTGAGTTGAAAGAATCTCTAGCCATGAAATTCTTTGGGAGCTTATTTAGCTGAAGAGAGCTGTTCAACTCTAGGTTCCCATTTTTCCTGAGTCCTAAACATCCAGTAACGTGGTACAATGAAGGAGGTATGAGGACTTAACTCCTTTCTCAACAAAGAATAATCTGAAGAGCCCTCCGAAGTCCTGAGATCCCTATGCAATGGTTTAGGATTTTGTTGCAATGGCTCAGACATTCATTCTTCCTAATCCTTTCGCTTCTGTTCCACCATGATGAATCTCCAGCAGGATTCCCTTATGTAAAGAGCTTTCAGCACTTTACACCCTTTTAAGAGTTGACTTCCCAAACAAGTTGACTTGTAAAAGGATCCTAGAAAGACTAACTAGCAGCCTTCTAATGTGGATTCCTGCATGAGTTCTCAGCATATCTCAAAATAAGAAAAAAAAATACTAGGATTCAGATGTGTCTGTCTCCCAACCGTTTATATGAGGGAAACTTGGTCCCAGTGTGAAGTTAAGAAGTGGCAAGATCTTTAAGAGGTAAAGTTTAGGATCAGGAGTGATGGCTCAGCAATTAAGAGAACTCTTGCAGAGGACCCAAGTTCAGTTCCCAATACCAACATCTGCTTTTGGCCACTGTAGGTATCTGCAATCATGTGCACATAGCTCATGCAAAAACTTACACATGCAGATAATTAAGACAAACAAACACACAGATTTTTAAAATGAGTGAGCCAGGTGGGAGGGCAATGGAAGTGTTGTTGCAGAGGGTCTGACTAATTCTTGTTAGACCTCTATTAATTCCTGTGAGAGTGAATTGCTATAAAGGAGGAAGATTGCTCCCTCCCCATTCGTTTGGGTTCTAGAGTTTGGTCTTGCTGTATATTTTTTATTCTCACTCCCCTGCCATCATGAAGTCACCTACCAGCATATGTTACAGTCAAGGGATAGGAGAGCAAGACATGTCCAAATTCTACAACCCCTGAGAAGTCAGGATGAGAGTGGGATTCAGACAAAGACACAGAGGCAGGGGACTCAGCTATCCTAATCCAGTTCCAGCTGCAGGCAACAGCTTCCTTCTCCCCTGCAGCCACACAGCACAGCCATAAAACCCAGCTTCTGCTTGCAGGAGCTGTAGTGGCAAGAGCTCTGATGGGGCTCTCTCTGCAGTGTAACTGGTGTGTATTCCGTGTTTGCCTCTGTTGTGGATATATTAGAAAGAGTTGGGAGAATTAACAACTGTCCTCCTAGGAATGGGAAGCACAAAAACAGAGAGAATTTTCAGCACCCTTGTCTAAGACTCCAGCAAGAATTCCTTTGATGCTTGCTCTATGCCGGACTGCTCTGACTTGCCTGTGGAAACTGCTTCAATGGAGGACTGACAAACTTATACATGTTTATTTAAATAAATAACCCTTGTTTTGTGTGTACAAATTTGTAAATAGAGAGAAATATGAAGAAACTAATACAAATAAGAAAGACTTTTCTCCCTGTTAAATTTATTAAACAAATGTACTGGAGAAGAGTTTAAGAGAACATAAATCTATTTTATTAATGTTTCATCACCGCAACGTGCTTTGTATTAGTGCCTTGTATATTCCATAAATATCAGTATGAATATTGGGGTGGTTCTGGGGTATAAATTCAGGACATTCGGAATATTAGGCACCCCAAACCCACTGCTTGCTTTTTTATTAATGGGCATTTTTAATGCTGTATTAATATTCCATCTCATTTATTCACTGCAAATTTTATATCTTTTTCTAACAGTAAAGCATTTCAGTTTTTTTTTAAAAAAATCAGCAGATACATTAGAAAACAAAGAAAATAAAAAAAGTTATTTCTAAAGCTTCAGGACTTTTACCATTTTCAGTGAAAATTAGAAGAATGAGTCTTTGACCTCTACTCTGAAGGGTGAGTGAAGTCTGGAGTCTTTTTCAGTGCACCCGCTTGGCACGTTTAACTCTGTGTGCTGTGAGTGCTGATGAGTCTGTGAGCTTCACAGCAGGTCCCATGTGGTGCATGTCCCTGTCTGGATGGCTTGGAGGGGGAATCCCAGAATGGGCGTTTACGAGCTGTTGGTGTGGCGACGGAGTGAACAAGATGAACGTGCCGTGATGGGCAGTCATGGACACAGTTCCTTTCTCCTCTTTGGAGATTTCACAGATACTCGGCTTAGCTTGTGCAGAAGCAGAGCCTTACCTGACGTATTTGGTCTTAGAAATACTCCTCTCCACTGCCGCTAAACCGAGAGACACTTTCCTATCGTTTTTATAGATGGTGCTCAGAGAAGTTATGTGCTTTTGATTTTTTTTTTTTTAAAAAAGATGAAATCATAAATAAAGACTGTAAGATAGGACATGACTATTATCTCTGCTAGGGCCCCTGGGAGCACATATAGTATCCTGGCCCTTCTTCATAGAAACTTTGGCTATGATAGCTATCAAGCAAGTTTGCTGAAGTTCTTTTGCAATAATAAGATTATGGAGACAACATACATTCTGCTATCTTAGGCTTCAAAAAAATTACCTCAATAAATCTGTCTAAGAGTTTCTAACGCTGAGAAGAGACATCATGACCATGGCAACTCTTATAAAGGAAAACTTTTAATTGGGTGGGTTACAATTCAGAGGTTTAGTCCATTATCATCATGGTGGGACATAGCAGCATGCAGGCAGACATGGTGCTGAAGAGCTAGCTTAGCGTTCTACATCTTTTTTTTTCTTTTTCTTTTTTTTTTATTGAGAAAAGGAGAAAAAAAAACAAGTTCTCACCTCCTCCCAGCCTCCCATTTCCCTCCCCCTCCTCCCACCCTTCTCCCCCTCCTCCCACCCTTCTCCCCCTCCTCCCACCCTTCTCCCCCTCCCCCCACTCCTTTCCCCCTCCCTTTCCAGTCCAAAGAGCAGTAAGGGTTTTCTGCCCTGTGGTAAGTCCTAGGTCCTCCCCCCTCCGTCCATATCTAGGAAGGTGAACGTCCAAACTGGCTAGGCTCCCACAAAGCCAGCACATTACGTAGGATCAAAACCCCGTGCCATTGTCCTTTGCGTCTCATCAGCCCTCATTGTTCGCCATGTTCAGAGAGTTTAGTTTTATCCCATGCTTTTTCAGTCACAGTCCAGCTGGCCTTGGTGAGCTCCCAGTAGATCAGCTCCACTGTCTCAGTGGGTGGGTGCACCCCTCGTGGTCCCGACTTCTTTGCTCATGTTCTCCCTCCTTCGGCTCCTCATTGGGACCTTGGGAGCTCAGTCCAGTGCTCCAGTGTGGGTCTCTGTCTCTATCTCCATCCATCACCTGATGAAGGTTCTATGATGATATGCAAGATATTCGTCAGTGTTGCTCTAGGATAGGGTCATTTCAGGTTCCCTACCCTCAGCTGCCCAAGGAAGTAACTGGGGACCTCGGCTTGGGCACCTGGGAGCCCCTCTATGGTCAGGTCTCTTGCCAACCCTAAAGTGGCTCCCTTAACTAAGAATTGTGGTTCCGTGCTCCCCTGTCCAACCTTCCTTTATCCCAATCCTCCTGTTTCCCCAAGGCCCCACCTCCTTCCCTTCTAACTTTTCTCTCCCCATCTCCCCTTACCCCCATCCCACCCCACCCCCAAGATCCCAATTTTCTCCCCGGCAATTTTGTCTACTTCCCTTAGCCAAGAGGATAACTATATGTTTTTCCTTGGGTTCCCCTTCTTACTTAGCTTCTTTAGATTCACCTATTGTAGACTCCGTGACCCTTATTTATGGCTAGAAACCAATTATGAGTGAGTACATCCCATGTTAATCTTTTTGGGTCTGGGATACCTCACTCAGGATAGTGTTTTCTATTTCCATCCATTTGCATGCAAAATTTGAGAAGTCATTGTTTTTTACCGCAGCGTAGTACTCTAATGTGTATATATTCCATACTTTCTTCATCCATTCTTCCATTGAAGGGCATCTAGGTTGTTTCCAGGTTCTGGCTATTACAAATAATACTGCTATGAACATAGTTGAACAAATGCTTTTGTCATATGATAGGGCATCTCTTGGGTATATTCCCAAGAGTGGTATTGCTGGGTCCAGGGGTAGGTTGATCCCGAATTTCCTGAGAAACCGAAACACTGACTTCCACAGTGGTTGCACAAGATTGCATTCCCACCAGCAATGGATGAGGGTACCCCTTCCTCCACAGCCTCTCCAGCAAAGGCTATCCTTGGTGTTTTTGACTTTAGCCATTCTGACAGGTGTAAGATGGTATCTCAAAGTTGTTTTGATTTGCATTTCCCTGATTGCTAAGGAAGTTGAGCACAACCTTAAGTGTCTTTTGGCCATTTGAACTTCTTCTTTTGAGAATTCTCTGTTCAGTTCAGTGCCCCATTTTTTAATTGGGTTAATTAGCATTTTAAAGTCTAGTTTCTTGAGTTCTCTATATATTTTGGAGATCAGACCTTTGTCTG
This sequence comes from Microtus pennsylvanicus, assembly GCF_037038515.1. Taxonomy (NCBI): domain Eukaryota; kingdom Metazoa; phylum Chordata; class Mammalia; order Rodentia; family Cricetidae; genus Microtus; species Microtus pennsylvanicus. Next base: position 73,789,635 of record NC_134585.1, on the reverse strand, counting down.
TTGCGGGGCTGGTGAAGATCTTCTCCCAGTCAGTAGGTTGCCTTTGTGTCTTAGCGACAGTGTCCTTTGCTTTACAAAAGCTTCTCAGTTTTAGTAGGTCCCATTTATTCAATGTTGCCCGTAATGTCTGTGCTTCTGGGGTTATACATAGGAAGCGATCTCCTGTGCCCATCTGTTGTAGGGTATTTCCCACTTTCTCTTCTATCATTTTCAATGTGTTCGGGCTTATATTGAGGTCTTTAATCCATTTGGACTTGAGTTTTGTGCACGGTGATAGATATGCGTTCTACATCTTGATCAAAGGCAACAGGAAGTTAACTGAGATACTAGGTGTGACTTGAACATAAAGGAGAACTCAAAGCCCATCCCCACAGTGGCACACTTCCTTCAACAAGGTCACCTATTCCATCAAAGCCACACCTCTTAATAGTGCCACTCCCTATGAGCTTACGGGAGCCAATTACATTCAAACTACCACATTCCACTCCCTGAGCCCCATAAGCTTGTAACTTTATCATAATGCAAAATGCATCTAGTCCAACTTCAAAAGTCCCCATTGTCTATTAAAGTCTCAACAATGTTTAAAAATCCAATGTTCAAATTCTCTTTTGTAGTCCCTTAACTGTAATCCCCTACAAACTGTGATAATCTCTTAACCATAATCCCCTAAAAAAATCAAACTCAAAAAACAGATCATATAATTCAACACATAATTGTATAGGATATACATTACCATTCCAAAACATAGAGAAGGGAGCATAGTAAGAAAATACTGGACCAAAGCAAGACTGAAAACCAGCTGGGCAAACTCGATACTCTGCATCTCCACATCTGATGTCAAAGCACTACAGATCTCAATCTCCTTTCATCTTTGGTGTTGACTGCAGCATACTCTTTCCTCTTGGCTGGGTCCACTCCCAGTTAGCAGCTTTCCATGGCAGGTATCACAGGGCTCTGAAATCTCCAAAGTCTTAGGGTCTCCAAGGCAATCGATACTTCCCCTTCACAACTTCATACAATGGCCTCTTTAGGCCTCCATTCAGAGACACCCTTGGCACATTTCTGGCCTAGTCGTGGAGGAAGGTTTAATAACACCTTTCTTCTGTCCTTGACTCTAAAGCCAAAATCACATGGCTAAAGCTGCCAAGTTCTGCTGTTTGTTGGGGCTGGAACATGGCCTCCTTGTTTGTTACATCATCACCAGCTTTCTGTTTTCTGTTGTTTTCTTCACTGACTAAGCTTGGCTGCCTTGGAACTTGCTCTGCAGACCAGGTTGTCTTAAATTCAGAGATCCACTAGCCTCTGCCTCTGGAGTGCTAGGATTAAAAGTGTGTATCACCACCCACAAACAGCTCTAAACTTTTCTTTAATTCCTTTTCACGTGTTGGAAACTTAGCTGCACGGGATCTTGCCCCAAGGTCACCACTTCCTTTATTTCATTTATTTTTTTTCCATTTCTTTCTTTCTTTTTTTTATTGAGAAAAGGAAAAAAAAAAACAAGTTTCCACCTCCTCCCAGCCTCCCATTTCCCTCCCCCTCCTCCCACCCTTCTCCCCCTCTCCCCACTTCTCTCCCCCTCCCTCTCCAGTCCAAAGAGCAGTCAGGGTTCCCTGCCCTGTGGTAAGTCCTAGGTCCTCCCCCCTCCGTCCATATCTAGGAAGGTGAACATCCAAACTGGCTAGGCTCCCACAAAGCCAGCACATTACGTAGGATCAAACCCCCGTGCCATTGTCCTTTGCGTCTCATCAGTCCTCATTGTTCGCCATGTTCAGAGAGTCCAGTTTTATCCCGTGCTTTTTCAGACACAGTCCAGCTGGCCTTGGTGAGCTCCCAGTAGATCAGCTCCACTGTCTCAGTGGGTGGGTGCACCCCTCATGGTCCCGACTTCTTTGCTAGTAACCACCTGTGTCTTATCAGATCACCATGGATTAAAGTTAGAATTCAACAACAATGCTACCCCCAGAAAGCCTACAAATTCATGGAAACTGAACAGTCAACTACTGAACCATACCTGGATTATGGAGGAAATAAAGAAAGAAATTAAAGTCTTCCTGGAATTCAATGAAAATAAAGAAACATCGTACTCAAACTTATGGGACACTATGAAAGCAGTCCTAAGAGGAAAGTTCATCGCACTAAGTGCCCACTTAAAGAAAACAGAAAAAGTTCACATTGGAGACTTAACAGCCCACCTGAAAGCTCTAGAAAAAAAAGAAGCAGACTCACCTAGGAGGAGTAGAAGACTGGAAATAATCAAACTGAGGGCTGAAATCAACAACATAGAAACATATTTCATTTATTAATGTATTTCTTGAACTCAAGACTTAGCTCCATTTGACATCCTGGGGCTTCTTTATTCCTCAAATTGTACATTTTATACTTGCTCAGTGTGCTCCTTTTCATTATAAATCTGTATAAGAGTGATCATTAATAACCACACAGCAGAGTCTATACTAGACTGTTTTGAGATTTTTCCCTGACAGTGGAATTAATCCAAATCTCTTCACTTTAGCTTCATCAGGATCTTCAGACAAGAGCAAAATGCGGCTACTTTCTTCACTAAAATATTATAATAATGATCTCTAGGCAACATACTAACATTCTTCTCCTCTGGATCCTTTTGAGTTAGTCCACCACAGTTCAAATCACCCCCCAGCACCAATGTCTTCCATGCTCCAACTACTATGACCCATTAAACAAAACTTAAAGCACTCAACTGCTTTTCTAATCCATAGTCCCAAGGTCCATATTCCTTCAAACAAAACCATGGTCTATCACAGCAGTATCCTCAGTCCTTGGTACCAACTTCTGTCTTACTGTCTTTATCACTGAGAAGAGAAACCATGACCATGGGTAACTCTTACAAAGGACAACTCTTAATTGGATGGCTTACAGTTCAGAGTTTCATTTCATTATTATCATGGTGGGATATGCTGGTAAACAGGCAGCCATGGTGCTGGAGAAGTAGCTAAGAGTTCTACATCTTGATCCAAAAGCATCAGGAAGTGAACTGAGACACTGGGCATGGCTTGAGCCTATATGAGACCTCAAAACTCACGCTGACACACTTCCTCTGACAAAGCCATACCTACTCCATTAACGCCACACCTCCTAATAGTCCCACTCCATATGAACCTATGAGGGTCAATTATATTCAAACTACCACAAACCCCTATGTTTATTTATATTATATAAAACAAGGAACCCCTGTATATGCATAAAATTATAATGGTATGAATGTTATGGAAGGGAAATTAAAACCTCAGAGTTTGAATTAGGGAGTCAGTAAGATGGAAAGTTAAAAAGAAAGAAAAGAAAACAACAAAAACTTAAGTTGGGGCTGGAGAGAGGAGTCAGAAGTTAAGAGCACTAGTTACTCTTCCAGAAGATCTGGGTTCAACCCCAGCACCCATGTGGCAGCTCACAACTATCTACATCTCCAGTTTCGGGGGATCTGCCACCCTCACACAGACATGCATATAGGCCAAACACCACTGCACATAAAATAAAAAGAAATAAATAGAATACAAAAAAATACCCTTATAAGTCTTGATATAAGAATATGTAAGTGTAAAAAGGTGAATAGGTATACACATAAAAACTAGATTGAGCTGGGTGATGGTGGCACACACCTTTAATCCCAGCACTCGGGAGGCAGAGGCAGGCGGATCTCTGTGAGATCGAGACCAGCCTGGTCTACAGAGCTACAGGCTCCAAAGCCACAGAGAAACCATGTCTTGAAAAACCAAAAAAAAAAATAAAATAAAATAAAACAAAAAACAACAACAACAAAAAACTAGATTGAAAAAGTCCAGAAAAACATTCATAAATTATATATATTTACACAACATATTTTATGTGTTTACATTATTTGTGTTTGCATAATCCATATATGTCCATACATATATGTGTAAATACAAACTTATGAAGCCATATATATGTGTGTGCATATATAGATGAAATCAGCACATAATAAATAACAAGTGACCACTGATGATCAGTGTATGCTTGGTATAGTCTTTTCAGTAACAGGTATATCAATATCAAAAATGATTGGAGAAGGGTATAGCTACATGTAAACCATGTCTATAAGAAAACATAGGCACATCTCACAACCTCGGGAGAGGTAATGGTTTCTTTAAGAAGAAAATAAAATGCACTAATGAGAAACATGAAGACTGACAAATTATATAATATTTCATAAATTTTTAAAAACCAAAACATTCAGACAATGAAGCAAAAAGTCACCAGAATAAATTGCCAATACATATGCTGAACCACGGCTATGATATACTACAAACTAAAAAATTAGATTACAAAGAGCTATACAAACCAGAAATGTAATTAGTAAAAAAAAACCTGAATAAGCACATTCCAGGAAAGGAAAGCAGAAAGACCAACAGGGTTATATGTGGCAAAAATCATCGACAAAGTAGAACTCACAACCACCTTGGGATGTGGGTACAGATTACAATTGTTTATTAAACAAACCAAGTGTTGACAAGGACACAAAGTGATTAAAAGACTTATGTTTCTCGTGAGACAAGGAGATGGTACAATTTCTTAGAAATTGTATTTGGCAACAGATGCTGAATATGTTGGGGCTGGAGAGATGGCTCAGTGGCATTTTGCCCCTCTTACACAGGACAAGGTTGGTTCCCAGTACCCACAAGGTGACAGATAAACATCTGTAACTCTATTTCCAGGGGATTTCATATCATCGTCTTCTGACCTATACTGGCATACACATGGTGTCCATATAAACACACAGGCAAAGCACCCATATACAAAAATAAAAATTAAAAAAATCTTTAAAATGTACTATTATTTTATTATTTAAAAATATGTCTCTAGTTAAATATTGAGTCATTTACTATTTCTATTCATTGATAGACACACACACACACACAGAGAGAGAGAGAGAGAGAGAGAGAGAGAGAGAGAGAGAGAGAGATCCTAGAAAGAATCTAGAAAGGGAACCCTCGTACACTATTGATGGGAATATAAACAGAAATCAACATGGAAGTGCCTCAAAGGGCTAAAAAAGAGCTATGAACTATATCATCCTGAGTCTATACCTGAAGAAATCTAAGTCAGCCTGTAGCAGAGATACCTGTATACTCTTGTGCTGTACTACTTTACTGATAGCCAAGTCCTGGAATCAGTCTTGGTAACCACCAGAAGATAAATAAACAAAGAAAATATGGTATGATATGATATGTATGAATATATGCATATATATGTATATATACATATATGCAATTGAGTTTTATTTAGTCAAAAAGAATGAAAATATACCCCTTGTAGGAAAATAGATGGGGTGTGGAGATTATTATGTTACGTGAGATAAGCCAGACTTAGACAAATACCAAGTTTTCTTTAGCTTTCAGAATCCAGATGTAAAATATGCATGTATGTGGGAGGGTATGTGTGTGGTATATGTGTGTGTATGTGTGTTTGTGTGTGTGTGTGTGTGTGTGTGTATGAGCTTTGAAAATGTGAAGGGGATTTTGGAAGGGACTGACAGGACAAGAGAGAGTGTAATTGTGGCTAATTATTATGTTCAAAGTTTATTATGTACATATGACAATCTCATAACAATTCCCATTACATTGGAATTAATATATGCTAGTAAAGACATAACTGAAAAGCAGGAAAGGACTCAAAGTTGTCAACAACTGAGTGGATGAACTGCAGTGCATTCCACACACTGAAACTGTGCAGAAATGATCATATGAGCGGCTGCGACCTCCACAAACGCGAGTGAGCAGCGCAGATAAAATGCCGGCTGAAAACAATCCAGATGTGAGAGACTACTTACTGGGTGTCATTAAATGCAGTTCAGGAAGAGGCCAAACTAACTTATTGTGACAGAAATCAAAATAGCCATCATCCCTGGAGAAAAATATTGAATCTGAAAGGGCATTAGGGAGGTTTTGTTCTGCGTCTTGATCTTGGTAGTGTTCACATGATCCATATGTGAACATCCACTGACCTGTTGTCTACAGTGTCTGCATACATTACATATCTGTATCTATCTTATACCTAAACAGCAAGCAAAGGTTGCTGGAATTTTTTAAATCACATGCTACAAATTCTCACTGATATACAAATCACAGATCAACATTACCTATTGAATCCCAGCTAGCAAGTAAATAAATATGCCATACCGGCCTCCGGCAGCTTCTTGAGTTTTCCAGAATATGGCACGCAATTCAAAGCTAGCCAGTCTCTTCTGGGCCAAGAACTTTATTGTGCCTGTAATGAAAATAATGCATACCAGATCACTCACTCTGGCAAGACTCCCAGCACACCCACAGAAAGGAGTGTTACACCATCCATAATTTTACATAATGTCCTACCTGTCTTTAACCATCCCCGGTCTCTCCTCTCTCCATGATTAGAACTGTGTGTTTCTCTCCCCTCTCCAAAATCATTGCTATATCCAACTGGAGACCTACACTCCTATGTTCAACCTCTGGCTTTACTGATAAATTATTCAATGGACTTTGCACACTTTTCTCTATTCTCCATACACAGTACCAGTGATGTGTTCTCCTCTCTGAATATTGTTTAACCATCTGTTAACCCAGCCTTCTGCCCACAGGAGTTAGTGGGGAGGAATGATTTGAAGGTTCTGCTGAAGTACTTTACAGTTGGGGATAGTCCATTAATTGTTGATTTTGTTTGTATCCAGCATTCTGCATCTATCTGTGGTTTTAATTGATAGAAGCATGCCCATGGGCTTGTGTTGGGACCAGCTGTATAAATAAAATAAATAAATAAACAAATAAGTAAGTGAAATATGTTTCCCCTGGACTAAATAGATAACACAGTTTTCTCAATCTTGAGGTTTTTTTGTTTTTCGACACTGCTTCTAAGTGTGCCCTGAAGTATGAAAATGAGGGGTATATCTGAAGTTGAGAGAAATAAATTTAAAAAAGCATTTAATGCTGAAGATGCAATGGCATCACTGTTTATATCCCCTTTCTGGATGCCTGCTATCTATTACTAATGGATTAGCAACGTTTCCCTATTTCACCCCCCCCCCCCCTTATTTCAGGTTGGTGGATAACTTCTATTGTCTGGTTGTTTTGGGAGGAGGAAGACAATTGTTTCTGGCTTTTTAGTTAAGTTCAACTGTGGAAAGCCAACTTTCAAAAAAGACATCCAAAGTAAGGGAACTGGCAAGTGGAATGAGCATCCATGGGGCAGTGGGGGTGATTTCAGAACTGTCTTTCTTCTGTGTGAAGAAAGGTCTGCACTGATGCATTCAAATGCAGGCTACTGCATGAGTGCAGAGCCAGAACCAGAACGAGGAGAGTCAGACAGTTCCAGGCTGCTGGATTCTGAACAAAGGCTTCTTGCTTTTCTCTGAGAATGGGGTGTCCAAATAGCAGCTGCTCCCTGAACTTATGAACCAGAGTGGAAATGAAAGTGGGCCCAGGCTGGGACTGAGCAGGAGCTGACTGTAGCTGGTCCTTCTTCGACCCCCTGACCCGGACAGAGGATTGTTACAGGGACTTGAGATTTCGATTGTGTTCTCATGCAAGGACCGTGGCTTCTGCAAACTTCCAGAGGTAGTTATCATAAAATCCCAGAATCAGTGGAGTATCTTGAGGTTGGTATGTGGTTTCCTGTGTCTCTGCCATCTTGGGGCAGGCCACAATCTATCACAAATACTGCGAGTTGATTAAGGGCTCAGAGGAAGGTCCTGACTAAGCTTGCTGTTTTATGTTGGAAAGACAGTTTAGTATACTATAATGAAGCTGAGCTTTGAAGTCTGACAGGCATGAGTTTGAAGCCTGGCTCTGCCACTTCCTAGCCATGTGACCTTAGGTCTTCAACCTCCATTAACTTATCTGATTGAACACAAACAGTACTGCTCATTTCTTATGGTTAAATGAGATGTTACCTATGCCTGGCACACAGTCAGGAGGTCAAGAAATGTTTATGACTTCCCAACCCTTGAGCTCCAGAATCTAATCCACCTTCCATGGAGCAAACCTGCTAATATTTATATAACCTTACCCAGCCTCTGTGCAGTTGGCCCTTTGAGCATGAAATTTTCTCTGGCTGGATGTGACTCCCCAGCCCAGTCCATGGCTTCCTTTGCAGAGCCTGATTCCATCACTTAATGTGTTTACTAGAACACTCCGCTTTGCATCAACCACAAATTTGATCAGTATGTTGTCCATTTCCTCATCTTAATTGCTAATAAATATGCTGCAGGTGTTTCATTAGACAAACTCTCAGGGTCCTTTGGCGTTTAAGCTCACACATACACCACGGCACTCAGGCGTTCAAAGAATACATAGCTGTCTCATTTGCAAGAAGAGACTGATCTTTCTCATGAGCTGTCTGCCCTAATGGGTTGCAGGTAAAAATAACTTTATTTTTTCTTATGTGTTCATGTGTATGTGGGAGGTATATGCACGTGTGAGTGGCACAGGAGGCCAGCATTAGCTGTCCTTCCTCAGGAGTCATCCCTATTATTCCGAGATCGAGTCTCCCATTGGCCTGGTATTTCCTGATGTAGTTAGGCTGACTTGTCCATGAACCTCAGTGATCCATCCATCTCTGGCTCACTGGTGTCATTGGGATTATGACCACACACCAACACTCCTGCCTTTTAAAATGCGGGTTGTAGGGGGAAATCAAACTTATGCCCTCACTTTTGCACAACTAGCTATTTGCTGACTGAGCCATCTTCCCAGGTACTACATAACTTTAAACTTTCTAACATTCCATTCTTTGATACTTCCCAAGGTTTTCATTGGACTCTACCAGAAGGAGATGAATCTGGATTTTGGACTTTCTTTCTCTCCCTGTTCTTCAGGTTGGCAACAGACTATATTGTATAGCTTGATGGAGCTAGGTTAGGAATTTGGGATTGATGCTGCTAATCTTAGGCTTGATATTTGGACTAGTTTTTATTGCATTTTGGGAGGTGGTGGGACAACTCTGGCCCTGCTACTGTCCAGGCTGAAGCTTTTGGCAGATGCACGTCAGCATCTGCTCTCTTGTACAGTTAAGACCCTTAGAAAACTCAGTTATAGCCTTTGTAAACATGGGCCCACATTCATCATCTCGGCCTTGTAGATCCTCCAATGGCTGGTTTTGATGTCCCCTGTCTCTGTTTTGGAGGTCTAGGCTTTCCCTTAGGGACAGAGCACTGGGGCCCTCTTATAGTATCTCTGTGGAGAATTTTATTCTAGGACACCTCTCCGGAAGACACTGAATTACATGGATGTGGAGTCAGCTGTGTAGCTTTCATGACCAGCGTTGCCACCCACCAGCGGAGGGATCTCAGCAGAGTGACTTCACGTAGCTCTGTGCCTGTCTGCTCCTCTTTGTACCAGTTGTCCGCATGCTTGGCTGTGACAGATCTTGAAAAGGGGAAAAGCTCCATTTCTAGGAGTCGTCAGCTTTGTGTTGCCTGCTACCATGTCACTCCCCTTCCAAAGGGGAGCCTGCCATCCCATTGTCCCCCATGATCACCTTTTACACTGTCTCCTGTCTCTTCCTTCTGCAGCTACCAAATGGGACAAGCTTCCTTTGCCTCTTTGTCTAGAAAGCACCTTCCTTAAAACTGTTATCTAGTGTCTCATGTCTGAGTCAGTTTGTTTGGTAATGGGAACTTAATAACATTTTAATTCTTTTATCTGCCCACAGAAATTTGATTCTCATGTCTATTTCCAGCTTGTCAAGTTGAAACAGAATTTTGTTTTGAAATGATGCAGAATAATGATCCTCAAGTGGATAAATAGCATTGATTCAGTGAGGGAATTCATGAGATGACCGGATACACAGTTATTAAAAATATACTTAGGTTTTTATTATTACTAAAATATGTTCTTTGACAATTTCATACGTGTGTATAGTGCATTCTGGTGACTCTGTCCCTATCACCCTCTGTTATAACCATCTAACCCCTATCATTCTTCCCTATTCACTGTAGTTTTTATCTCATATACATGACTTTGTGTTCTGTTTGTGTTCCACAGATTTTGCCAAGTGCCTCCTCAATGACCATAGGTTTGGAATTAACCATTAGAGCTTGGTAGACTCACCAGCGAAGACACAAGTGATACTATTCTTCTCTAGCTACTAGAGTCTGTTAGTTATCAATAGTACACTCTTAACAGCCCATGAGCTGCTTGTCCAACCATAGCTGACAGTTGGGTAGATCCAACCCGATTAGGCTTAATAGTGGTCCCAGTGGCCTTAGCTGTTGTGAGTTTGTGAATGTCCAGGGCTATGCCACGCTAAGGAGATGGTATTTTGTAGCCCTTTCCCCTATTTCCTGGTATCACTGTCTCTCTGACTCTCTTTGTTTAAACATTGTTAACATTATCCCTTTAGCACTGATGACAATGGTGCCACCTCACATATGGACATAATCCAAGTGGAGGTGAGTCTTTCTAAGGGAGTAAGGGGGACTAACGGGAGAGGAGGCAGGAAGAGGGAATAGAGGTGTCTTGGAGAGAATATACTCAAAGCGCATTATATATGTACAAGAAAATCTTATACAATCTGTATTGATTACTTTCTCTTAGCTGTGGTAAAATACATCAGCAAAAGCAACTTAGGGAGAAAGGCTGGACTTTGGTTTATATTTCCAGGGGAATGAGGTCCGTCATGGCAGGGAAGACATGGCAATAGGCAGGGAGAGCATTGGTGACAGGAGCAGCTGGCGGGCTAGTCACATCACACTTAGGAGTGGGGGAGGGGGTAAACCAGGAAGTGGGGTCATGCTATAAAGCCTCAAGGTCCACCCACAGTGAAAGACTTCCTCCAGCAAGCAGCACTTCCTACATGTTCCAAAAACATTCCAAACAGTACCACTAACTGAAAACGGTCCACTATTCAAACATGTGCATCTAGGGAGATATTTAACTTTCAGACTATAACATGTGTGTAATGAAGTCTAAAAATAAAAAAAAAAAGCCTTCCAAGATCTTAGTTATACCCACTACTGTAGGAAATGTAGAACAACTGTCAAAGAGAGATTTGAGTTTCATCATCACGAAACGTGTGAGCATCAGGATTTATTTCCTGCAGCTGGGATAAGAAGTGAGAACACCAAAACAACTATCTGGTATCTGAAACGACAGCAATAAATGTACAGCCCTTCTCCATGGAGAACCGTTAACCGCTCCTCTTCTGGGCCCCAGGGAGTTTAAGGGGTAGTGGGTGGAGTGCTAAAACCCCATCCTACCCCGGCTCCATAGGGTGGGCATCACTGTCTCCCTATGTAGGATGAGGGGATGAATGGGTCAGAGAAGCCTAGCAAAGTAGCTGCACAGAGTCAGCAAGTGGTAAATCTAGGACTCTGGCCTCCACACCCCTGGTCTTCGCATGTGGTACAACTGTCACCTTTACTCTTTGAGCAGGTGTCAGAAACTCTGGGGGCTCATATCCTGAAATCTAGTGAAGGGTTAAAAAATAATAAAAATCACATTGAAATTCCATATAACAATATGTTGCTGTGCTAACGACTGCATTTTTTTTTAAGGTCTGGAAAGAGAATCTATGGCTTTCAGCAGATTCGCATCAAAGTTCTATGCAAAGTTTTTTTTCCCCTTGAGTGTTATGAGTAAGTCCATCTTATCATTACCGTGGCTGTCCATATCTATTCTCTCAAGTCCATTGGCAGGGAAGTTCTAAGCAGACCAGGCTGCTTAGAATTAATGAAAAAAGAATGAAGGTGGGGAGAGTGAATGGTGCTCAAACGAAATATAGTATTTTGCATAGTGGGCATTACATTGTTAAAAACAAAAGGCTGCCTTCTGCCTTCTGCGTGCCAGGGGCTTGAATGCTGTCCCAAATGCTCACTGTAGCCTGGCCTCTCCCCATCAAAAGTGAACATGTGGGGGTGTGTTCTGGTTTACTAATGGTGAAATGAACAATGGTGGGATTTGCTTCATGTCTTATTCAGGTTAGCTCCGGCCCTCGTACTGGCGTCTTTGTGACATGCATGGAGGAGACTCATCGGGAAAGAAAAAGAGGCCATGTCTGGGGCAAAAGCCTAGGTGCAGTTGGCTGCTGGCCTCCCCTGTGCTGCCAGGAGCCTCTTCCGTATTTGAAGGTAATTGGCCGTACTCTGCTAAATGTGATTCTGTCTGTGGACTGAGCATAGGGGGCCAATCAGGGAAGCAGGGGGAGTAATAGCTGCTACTCAGAGGTGGGGAGGCCATGTCTGTAAACTTCCAGCTGGAAACAGAAAAGCAGAACTTAGCATCACCTGAGGTGCCTCACAGCCATTTGTTTATTATTGTTATTATTGTTTATTATTGTTATTCCCATCTATTTTCCTATTTCTTCCCTACGCTGAGATACTCGTACATAAATCTTACATCTGGGTGACTTAATTGTGACATTGCCTATCTCTCTTTTTAATCCAAAATATCTTATTTCTTCAGTGCAGAATATTTGAGCTCAGACAAGTAACTTTTAAAAACAATATTATTGTAGTTTTGGCTAAGCACCTCTAAATACAGAAAGCAACAACACTGCCTCCAGCTCTTTTATTCTGGGAAATATGATTTAACCAGGACCATGTTTAGCGTAGCACAGACAGGGAAACAATTAGAGATGTCACATATATTTGCATTTTTGATAACATTTGCAATGTAAATGGCAGAATAATGGAAGACTTTGGGAGAAGCATTTGTTCCCTTCCACGCTCCCTGTACTTTCCGCAGAGGACACTGATTTGATGAAAGTAGATCCAAAACAGAATAGATAATAGAGGTGAGAATGTTATTTTAATTTTGGATTAATGCATTCCAGTTTTACTGGATGAGATAGGAAGGCACAGAATAAATGTCACCCGAGTGACAGGCGCTAAGTGACTTTTGCACACGTGCGAGTGTTTGTCTGAGAGTGTGTTAGTTGTGGTAGGGAAGGAGTGTGTCTTCAGAGGAATATTTACATTCTGGGTGTTTGTTTTTGGTCTTTGATTCCATATCACTGGTATCTGGGGACAGCAGAGTGTCCTTCAATGATGTCTGGGTGAAATTTTTCTAGGATATCTATGACAGTGGCATTTCTTGTGTATATATTTGTTTTCTGTGGTGTATGCGTGGGTGTTTCCTGGGAATGAGGATTTGAATCATAATCTCTTCTAATTAGATAGGCCTTTACAGGTCATTTATTGTTACCTCCTAAAGTCATAATCTCCTTACTCTGGGGAGAATAAAAGACTAAATCATAATACACAGCAAAAATGAAAACTCTTTGGTAAAGCTGAACTTGGCAAGTGCCACCAGATACCTGACAAGGTTCCAGACCAGAGATTCAGTAATGGATAAGGCATCTGCTTTCTTTGGAAGGTTTTGTCCTCAAGAAGGCTTAGTGTAGGGACAATGGAATCCATTCAATAAAATCTCGATGATTTAACTTTGTTGGCTAAGTAGTGCAGAGGAAAATATAAGAGTCATAGGAAGCATAAAACAGGAAGGCCATGATAGGCTGTAGGGTTAGTGAGGGCTGTGGTAGGAAGTGACATTTGAACAGAAAGCCCAGTCACCTTGCAGAACCATTGTGTTTGGTGAATAGCGATCAATACTGTCCTCCACTGCGCAGGGAAATGGATTCTGCTTTAGTGTCCCACCTGCACAGGGCTAATTAATGGCCCCACACCCCTGCAGTAGGGCTTAAGGTCACCTCCACCAAACCACACAGTGGCAACAGTCATGTGAAGCTCACAAATATCTTCTGCCTTGCTAATCCTTCACATAAAACTTCCTCTGGTCATCTAAATAAATCTTTGTGTTTTAGGGTAAGCTAATGGCCAGAGCAAAAAGTGTACATATAGTACTTCACCCTAGAAACTTATGATTGGGAGAGTGTGTAATAATAAATACTCTCAGGTCGGCATATTATTGGACAGCTCTGTCATGATGAGTCTCTGCTGTGTAAAGGACCTCAAAGTTCTTTGCTTGTCTTCTGGGCAGAGGATCCAGAATCTAAAATGTTATTGTACATTGGGCCGTGGGCTGGCACATCCCACTGCTTCTTCTGTATTCCAGCACATGCCCGTCTGACTTCAGAGAGGAGTGGGAAACACAGTCTAGTTGTCTGCTAAGGAGGAAGGAAGAATGCATCCTGGAGAATGTTTGACAGTCTTCACACATGGCTGTCCTTCTGCAATGCCCAAAGGAGATCATAGCAGTGCCTTGAGTTTGACACAGGGAGCTAGTTCCACTTCTTTTTTAAGAAAGAAACTTGGATAACCCAGGATGTTGCAGATGGATAAAACAACTTCTTTTGCACTAAGATGTGTACTAATTGCTATGGCAGTACAGATGTCTGAGATTTTAGAGAATTTTAAGTCTGCTCTGTGTCTTGTAAACCCTAAAAACCATTGAGAGGGAAAATTCCACAATCATTTGTATTTCAAAACTGTGATATACTGTGAACCAGACGGAAAGAACCAGTAAGGAAAAAAGGTCCATCCTAACATTATTCTAGTTATGCGTAAGTCCTTTTCCTTCTCTCATCCTGAATGCTAGCCTGTATCCTAACCATTCCCCAGTCTCTGGTTTATGAAGTATATCTGGGAGATAATGAAGTGATAATGCTGGCGACCTTGAGAAAACAATGTCTTCTGCTGATGAACAGAATTTCCATTAGGTGTGGTGGCCTCACGGTTTATTTTGTAAAATAGTGAAAATAATACCAAAAAGAGAAAAAATACATTCCTGCTTATCTCCCTGGACAAAGGATTCTCATTTTGTAAGAATCCACTTACCATGTCTTGGTCAAACCTTCTCTGACCCACTTGGACAGAATTGAGCATTCCTTCCTTTGTGTCCACATTGCTCCTGGAAAATATCCAATTGCAACAGTGTATTTTTATATCCCTCTTCACTCTGTTGACAATGAAAATATGCTTGTTCCTCATTTGCTATTTCTGAATATTTCTTTCAAATTCTTCCTTTCGCCTTTTAAACACTCAGGAAGTATTTGCTGAAGAAATGAATGGGCTGGTAGATAAAGTCCAGTAGCCCATATGTGGAGCTCACTGGAGAACAGGAGCATTCTCAAGGGTTCAGCCCTTCTCCTGTTCATGGTTTGGTTTTCTTTCTCCTTTGGGTATCAGCCCTTGGAGACCCACAGTTTCCTGATCCAGATACTTAGGCCTGAATTCAAACCTGCCTCACCTGTGCAAACAAACACACTTAACGAAGTCTCTGCTTGCATTTGCACTGCCCTTGCTGGCAAATGATGCTCAAGAGGCTTGGCATTGCTAGGGAGAAGCCCAGCAAAGAAAAATGCAAGGAACATGGCTTACTTTCAGTAGATTTTTCTTTCATGACAGTCTGAGGTGTTACCAGATTTGGATGACCTCTAGCATAAAAATAGAAACTTCCAGAGTAGGAGGCCTGAGAGGATGAATACACGTGAAGGGTTTAGCATAAAACTTGGCACAGAGTAGGTACTCCATAAGACTGGCCAGTCGTCAATCCTCTGCGGCCACTACTGCCTGCCATGTCATTATGATGCAGGCCGTGTGCCAGGACCCTTTCTAATGCGGCAAACACACCTTCTGGAGGATGGAAAGAATGACGTCACATTTGTACCTTGCATTGCATCAGAATTTATCAGCACAAGTTTTTGACCCCAGTAACATCCATTACCTATAGCAGGGAGTCTTTTCAATAAAAGCCCGAAGAAAAAAAAAAACCCAAGCCTCAGCTTGCTGATAGCTTCCCTATGGAGCACTCTGAAATGAGAAGTTGGGTCTTTTCAAAATCTCACAAAATGGTTGTCTCTGTGTGTCTGTGACTGTGTTGAAATCTAGAAATTGTAGCTAGCCCCCAAGTTAATAAAATAGCATGACACGGGAAGCTGTATGATGGATGGCAATGGACAGCCCAACGCTGCTTTATTCTCTCTAATACACAGTTTCTCCGCAAAGGCCAAGAAATTAGAGATGGGTTTTCTTTTCCCCTTCCAGCCTGTGCAGGGTAATTATGTATTATTAATAATGCAGCAGCACAAATGATATTAAATGAACTACATTTGTTAATGCAGATCTTATCTAACTGCTTTCTCCATCAGTGGGCTGCTTCTCATCAGGGGGTACTAATTAGCTGTAATATGTAGAAAGATGGGACAGAAATCCAATCAGATAAATGGGATCTATTTGGAGAGATCCAGGAAGGAGGAGGGAAGGCATTCATGACTCTGGGAGAGTTCTGACAAAGAGAGAAGATGAAGATTTTGACATCTTCAACTCCACTTTCGTTTCGTGGCCATGGACTTTAAAACTGTTCCTCGATCGCCCAGGCTGCAGAGGCCTGCAAATCCTTGTATTCATCCCAACTGTAATGGCACTGAGCTTTGCAGCAATAAAGGCACACATGGCTCTATAAAAATTCTGAACGGTTCACATGGCCTCTGCAGACACTGAACCTCATGTAGGGTACAAAGCGATGCCATTCAGATTTTCTCAGCTTGTGTGGAGTTGCAGGAAACACTAGGCTTCTCAGTGTTCTTAGAGAAAGAATCACCAGAAACCATTTGGTGATTTTTATCTGGTAAACTCCAAGCTGCTGTAAACAGGACTTGTCTTTAGGAACTTCTCAAATCTCCATGTTGGGAGGTAGATGAGTCAGATCTTTCTCAGTTAGCCCATCATCTATGCTGGGTGTCTGTGTCCCAACACCAAATATTACAGCAGTACCATACGCCTTGTCCAGGTCACCTGAGCTGGTTTTAGAATGGTCCATTCACAAAGGAAGCGGCTTACCTATCTAGAGCACACTGCGTATGGCTCTTGATGGAGGGGATGAGAAAGTCACCCATTCTCTTTGAGAGAACGTGTTTGAAAGTGGAGGAGTTTATTTTGTTCAGCTCAATTCTTGGGAGCAGAAGGACTTGTTATACACTGCTCAAAAGCTTGTAAATACATATACTGGTCATTGCTGTTGACTTCTCATTTTTTTTTTTGCCTGCCACTTTATAGAGGTGGTGACACGCTATTCTGGTATCTATCAATCAGAGAAAGTATTTTCTGGTAAATGCCATCCCCATCAAGCCTGCATAATCAACATCTGAAACTCCTAGAGAAATGGAAACGTATCTGAACTTTTGAGGACTTGAAATTATATTACAAATCCTCAACAAGGATCTTGAAAACAATTATTATTTAGAAGCACTGTTTTTGAAATATTTTGGCTCATGCTTTGTTTTTTAAAAGGCCCCTCATCCTTAACTGATACGGGCTTGGCATGGCCTCCAAAGATGACCCCACTGCTCTCCAGAAACTAGTGCCACATGACCTGCTGGGATAGAATGAACTCCAGTGTCTCAGCAACCTGCAAATATTCAACACCTTTCCCCATAAAGTAATGATGAAAACCCGGGAAGCATCATCATAATATAAAATCATGCAGACATCCAGGGAAATATATTTGTATGCCTCATGACAAAAGTTGAGAGGAAGCTCAGAAGTGCTATTTACATTTATATATACTTATATCATGTAATTAAAGCCAACAGATAAACACATCAATATGGTAAAACAGATGTAAAAATACATAGATAGACGTCTTGCACGGAAGCCTTGATATTGCATCCAAATGAAATCCTATATTCCAAATATGCCCCATAGGAGTTTTGCTCAAGGCTATGCTTAGGTATACTTGAAAATTCCCGATAGCGAGTCACCAGGGAAAACATGTTCTTTTACAGATAATTGCTACTGGCAGCCAGAGACCTAGAGAATTTGATGTACAGTAATGTGACCTGCCTATGTATTAAACTTTTTTGAAGGACGTGTGTAAAGAAATTTTTATGTTTCTCACATACCTTGCCTTCTTCCTCGCCACTTCATAGCACATTTTAAAACAACTTCCCCATTTTTTTAAGTCTATCTGCTCCATTTTATTCTGAGAGCCTTTAATCGCAAAACATATTGGTATTGTTTCCTTCTTCAAGAAAAGCAAAGTGATCCAGATATAGAGGAAAATCCCTTCTGCGTTGTAAGCAACATGTAAACAAAGCAAAGTTCTATTACTGGTAATGAACTTCAGGAAGAATGTGGGAAATAATAGTCGCTTGCTCACAGATAAGAGAAATTAGGCATTAACTGATTCCTCTAAGGTTGGAAGGCATTGCCGCTGCTATTTAAGGCAATAATCACCAGCTTTTCATTAAATCTGGGAATGCTTCGAAGATGGTTCCTGAGGTATCTTAAATATTCTGCCTCAGAAGTTGCAATTAATAACTTGAAAAAATTATAAATTGGCAAGTACACATATGTGCAATGATTTAATCCAATGAGCAAGTATCATCGCTGCTAATTACTTTGGTTCTGTTTTTTTTTTTTTCAGTGCTACTGTGCCATCCTCATTTTATTGTTCGATATTATCATGTAAACCTTAACTAAGCATAATGTCAGAAGGTTCTGAGAACGTTACTAAAGATCTCACGAGGTAATTCAGAGGCTTGTCTAGAAAGAATGTCCAGATCAACTGGGGAGTATAATCTCCAAATACTAAGCTTTTGTGTGGAGAGGTTCTAGAACTATTAGAGACTGACATTGGAAATTAGCTTTTAAGAACAAAAATCCAAAGGCGGGGGGAGATGAAATGATGTTGGAATGCAGTACAGAAATTGGGTGTGGGGACAGGCTGCAAACACTGGAAATGTCATGTCAGTGTCTTTGGTGACAGGCAGCAGGTCCTAGATTTACATGCTTGTATTCTGGTGTCAGGAAGATGAACATGCATAATGACAACTTATCAGGAAAATGATACATTTCTGCTTTCCATTAAGATCATTAAAAGCCACGTTCCTTCTTCAGATATGCAAATGGGTTGTCTACAGAAATCCACGATCTAGGAATGAAATTTGGCTTCTGTTCGTTAAGCTGCTGCAAAGGGAGTGAGCACAAAAAAAGGTGTTTCGTGTCCTCTCTAAGGCACGTCTTTGTACCAGCTCCTTCTCACAGCGCACTGGACGGTTAGCACAAGGAAACGGGGCAGCTGAAGAGAAGGGTTGTGCCAAGTGTTCACTTCCAGCAAAAGATGGGCGGGAGAAAACCAAGGAGAAAGTGACGTCATTTAGAGGCTTAGACCCTCACGTTTTAAGTGGCCCCGAAGTGTTACAGACACAGCGAAGCTGTCATGAGTCATCTGAGCCTTGGCGAACAAACAAACAACGAGGCAAACTTTCCAAGGCAGCCTTGCAGAGAATGTGTGTGCAGGAGCCTTGTGCCTTTCCGGTTCCCACATGCAAGGAATCCAGGGATGTCTGGCACAAGCCATCCAAGTACTCGCTGTTAGTGTTTTTCCAGTTCTGGAAAATTCTTTCAGAATCTCCCTCACTTGTGATTTATGCCAAAGACAAATTTTATGCTCCACATGAAACCATTCTGTTTCTTTTGGTTAAACTTTATTAGAAAAATCACTCTTAAAAACACACACAAAACACGATGAACAAATAATCCATACCACACTCCCCTCTCGTTGCAAGCACATCTTGCTTAACTAAAATTCGGTAAAAAAGAAGTTTGGCTTGGCCAGTTCATGTTCTTTTAGAATATGTTCTCCTCCGGGGGAGGGAAGAGATTACTTTATAACTTCTTGGACAAATGGGGGGCACCTCATAAATGTTAAACTAATCTTAAGACAGATTGAATTTATGGATGAAAAGAAGTATTTAAGTATATAAAGAAGAGAAGCCAGCCTTTATATTAAAGACAATTTGCTATGGAAAAATGAAAAACAGGCTTTTTCAAACATGCCAACTGAATTTCTGTTTGGAAAAAAAACCAGCCACATGTGTAAATTTTATTAAAACTCTGCTTCTGATCACCCAAATCATTTGAAATGCCCCACAAAAGAAAACAGAAGAAGACAAAAAAGCCAAGTGAGCAACCAGACAAACAAGGCAAAAACAAACTAAAATAAATATAAGAACATGATAAGGTCTTTTAAAACTGCCTTCCAGAACAGGAGAGAAACTAAATCCCAATGTTATTCGTTACTGACTTCTACAGCTTCAGCATCTAATAGAAACACAATGTAAGCCATCTTGCTTTGTCCATTTTTTTTTTCCTGAGACAGGATCTTACTCTGTAATTCAGCCTGTCCTGGAACTTGCTATTTAGCCCAGTGTGACCTTGAACTCTCAGTCAGTCTCCTGAGTTAGCTTCCCAAGGGCTGAGATCACATACAAGAGCCACCATGCCCTGCACAACCTGTATGATTTAACTGCTTCTGTGAGCTGCACCAGAGAAAGTGAAAAGAAACAGGTGACATTAATTTTAAATAACATTCTATTTTATCCCTATAGCCTTCCTGTTTTCATTTCACTTATAATCTATATAAAAAGCTGTCTGTAAAGTATTACACACTTATTTCTTCCCATGCTAAGTCTTTGAAACCGGGTGCGCCTTCTGCAAGTACAGTTCCTTTCGGTGTATGTTGGCTACATTTGAATGTTTCATAACCTCATGTGGTGAGGGGATACCCGAGTTGCCATACAGATCCGGAATGAGAGATGTGGAGGGCTCTGGAAAGTTGACAGGGCAGTATCTTTTGGCCTCAACAGGATCTGGGCTTTGAGTCTCTACTTCACAAAAAATTTTACTAGGGCCTTTGACTTTCTGGTTATCAGTACTTGATACATCACCGGTCCTGTTTGTTAATTTTTCTCTCAAGGTTGCTTCAGGACCTGCGTATCTTTCTGATGCCCTGTCATGGGGTCTGCTCTGTCAGAGCAAATGGAAACTTGCTTTGGAAATCGTGTGCCTGAAGAAAACTCATCTTGACAGCTGCAGGGAAAGATTCAAGCACACATAAGGTGAAAGGCAGCCGCCTGGGATGTTTTTTAATACGAGACGTAGAAAAAAGGAGAAAGAGAACTACCTCCTTAGAGTGCCAGATGAGAGAAACAGGTGGCACGAGGAAGAAACAAATAAAGATGAAGGAGGGAACAGCAGGTTAAGGCCTCAGGCAGGGCAAATACAAGATTCAGTGGCTGCAGGTTCAAGCCTGAGGCAGGATAATAGAGCTGACGGCTGTATGGAGAAAATCAGATCTGTCAAGAGCACAATTCATCCAGGAATGTATGCAGCGGGGTCCAGTAGAAAGTCCTGTCTTGTTTGTGTTCTTCTTCATCTTCGCCACTCATGATAGCCACACCAGTCCTGGGACAAGCTCAGGGCCTCCCTGCACTAACGATCAGATGATTCCTGTGCACACCCTGTCTTCAGAAACACTATGGAACTTTCTACTGTCTAAATATTTCTTTCCTAACTTTGCACACCAGAGGGACACAGGCAATCAGCCCCCAATGCAAGCAAATATACCACAACTGGAGAAAATATGAAGAGATATAAAAATGTTCCTAAAAATATCTCCCTGTGAGACGCCCTACATATAAATGAAGAAAAACCAATAACCTCCCCTTTCAGCAGAAATAAATCATCCCGGGGCCCAACCCCTCTGCCTTCTGAAATGAAGCCTGACATCAAAAAATACATGTGCAAAACCCATCATAGATCAGAGAGAAAAACGTGTTTTTCTTTTTCTTCCAATACTAATGTTTCCATATCCTCACACACTCAAGGGATAGAGGCACGAAGAGCAAAAAGAGAAATCTAGCTTATACAGAGGTGCCTCCTGGCAGGTGTGGATGGCTTCGGTGCCTTGCTTTCCTCTCAGGAAATCAAGCAACATGGAGTCACATTGATGTCATTCTGAATCTCTCAGAAGATGTGGTGGACGAACAGTTATTCCAAATAGTTAGAGATACAACACGCATGGAAGTCACGTGGTTTTGAGGTAAAGAAGGAATGACATTGAATTTTGTAATAATTCTGGAAATCCTTCTTGGAACTAATTTTAGTCTTATTAGTGTTACCTACATACAGAGACAGACACATATACACAGAGAGACAGACAGAGGGGTAGGTGGGGGTGAGGGGTATGACTAACCAACTATCTCTTATACTTCACTCTATCTCCTTTTCTTAGACCTCTTCCACTATAAGTATGGCCTCTGAGTGGCATCTTCAACTTAACGCATAAGCCCTCAGAAGAGGAATTCACCCTTAGGCATTTCACCATAGCCACTAGAAACTGCATCAAGCCTGAAGAAGAAATCTCCTTATCCATGCTGGAGGGGAATGGGTCTCCTTACTCATACTGCAGGAGCTGAGTGAGTGGCCTTCCTGTCATTACTCAAAGGCCAGTCAGAGCAGGACGGGCAAACAGTATCAAACAATAACCTTGAGCAGAAGAGTGTCGCTGCTGCCTATGGTCGGAGGGACCAATTCAGGGATAACATCTGTACTCCTGTCCCAGTGCCCTAGGGACCAGTCATCCTGCTGTGTTCTGACTCTCCTCCTTGTTGAGAAATCAGGGTATCTTGCACATTTCCTTCCCTGGGATCTTAGTATTTTTAACATAGGTTTTATTTTTAGTAGTAATCTCTTCATGGATAGTTAAAAAGTCAAGCTTCATTGGAAGAGCATGGACTGATGTAATGTCATCAGAGTTAGTAGATAGTTTCACAACCAGAAACCAGGTTTTGGGAATGCTCAGTTCTCATGGTCCTTCAAAACCTTTGAAGAGCCTGTCCTGTGAGAGCAACGAAGCACTGCCAACTACAAAGGAGGAAGATCAGAGAGAATACCCTAGGCATGTAGAGGAATTCCTGTGTAAATGTGTGTGTCCTATGCACACACACCTCTATGCACATGGCAAAGGGATTCGCAATATAATTAAAGCTAAGCATCTGAGATGAGATTTTTCTGAATTATGCCAATCGGCTGGGTCTGGTCACATAAATTCTTAAAAAGAAACTTTCTAGGCTGCACAGACCTGGGAAAAGCATGAGAGAGATTTTGTCACTGATTTTGAGGATGTGGGAAGGGAAGTGTTGCCTGAAAGGGGAAAAAAAGGTGACAAAACCACCCTACCTATCCCAGACTCCTAGAATCCTGAAAGTCTACGTCTCTTAATAATGCCATGATTTTAACACAGCAAGTACCATCAGATTTCTATCCTATAGAAATATATACAATTAAAGATCCTTATTGTTTGAAATGGCTACACTGGCGTGTTTGTTACAGCAACAATGAGAAACTAATGCCAGGTGTATATTAGCCAAATATCATAGAGGCCCTTGCTTCATTGATTCAGCAGTTCTAACATTTGACCATAGTATCAAATCAGCACCAAGTGAGGAAGTGGTGGCGGTGCAAAGTGAGGGATGGTTAGCAGGGTTGTTGCACTAGAAGGGAAAGTTCTGGAAGTATTGGATAGGAAAGCAAAAAAAAAAAGATAAAGTCTATTAAAACTTGCTACCATGGCTAGAGTTGCAAGGGTAAAGGAAGACTTTGGGGTTGGGAGAGACTAGATATTTTGAAGGAGTCTGTTGGGTTTGAGCTACAGCAGGAGTAGACACTGATTCCTCAGAGGTATACAGTAAGGTTAGTCTTGCGAGTGCTCTTGGGAGCTGGAGACTTGAGTAGCTTCTTCCACCAGATGTTGAGGATAGTAATAAAATGCAACTTGGTGGACACAGGTCTCTTCTTCCTTCTTTATCTCTCATTCTTTGGATTCTTCTGCTCTAGCTTATAACAAAGCTCCCAGTCTGGATAGTTTCATCAGCAGGTACTACTTTTCTATATTCTCAGAAATTCAAGACCAAGGCAGAGACAGGTTTAGTTTCCAGAGAAATATATATTTTTGCTTATAGATAGCCAGCTTCTCGGTGAGTGTACTGGCTAATTTTATGTCAACTTGACAGTAGGTATAGTCATCAGAGAGGAGGGAGTCTCAGTTGATTAAATGCCTCCGTAAGTTCTGACTGTAGGCAAGTCTGTAGGCATTTTTTAACTAGTCATTGATGGGGAGGACCCAGTCCATTATAGGTGGTTCCATTCCTGGACTGGTGACCCTAAATTCTATGAGAAAGCAGGCTGAGCAAGCCATGAAGAACAAGGCACCCCTCCATGACCTCTGCATCAGTTCCTGCCTCTAGGTTTCTTCCCTGTTTGAGTTCTTGTCCTGACTTTCCTCAATGATGAACAGTGATGTGGAAGTATAAGCCAAAAAAGTTTCTTCCTTTCCAAGTTGCTTTGGCCATTGTGTTTCATCACAGCAAAATAACCCTAACTAATAATGTTTCCTTGCACGTGAATGTTTCTATGAACGTGGTCCTGGAGTCTCTCTTGGTGTAAAGGTTCTCTTACAAAGATTCCACTCAGAGTGGATTAGGAATTAACATAAGGACCTCAATTAAGTGTGTTGCTTTTTTATTATTTTTTATTGATTTTTATTGAGCTCTACATTTTTCTCTGCTCCCCTCCCTTCCTCTCCCCTCCCCCCTACAGCCCTCCCCAAAGGTCCCCATGCTCCCAATTTACTCAAGAGATCTTGTCTTTTTCTATTTGCCATTTAGATTAGATCTATGTATGTCCCTCTTAGGGTCTTCATTGTTGTCTAGGTTCTCTGGGATTGTGATTTGTGGGCTGGTTTTCTTTGCTTTATGTTTAAAAACCACTTATGAGGGAGTACATGTGATAATTGTCTTTATTATTGTCTGGGTTAACTCACTCAAAATGGTGTTTTCTAGCTTCGTCCATTTACTTGCAAAATTCAAGATGTCACTATTTTTTTTCTGCTGTGTAAATGTACCACATTTTCCTTATCCATTCTTTGGTTGAGGGGCATTTATGTTGTTTGAGGTTCTGGCTATGACAAACAATGCTGCTATGAACATAGTTGAGCACATGTCTTGAGGAAGATTGTTTCCTAATTTTCTGAGAAATCGTCACACAGACATCCAAAGAGGCTATACCAGCTTGCATTGACTCAGATATCAATGGTTTACTATGATAATCTTAGCTTTTCTTTCCTTCCTCATTTTTTATAACCCATACCTCTGCAAGTTGGTTGGAGTTTGGTTGATCAGGACAATGGTATTAGCTGGGATATTATTGCTCTATCTTCTTCCATCCCTCATCCACGGTGTGCCTAGACATTTAAAAACTTACCAAAGCCACAACAGAGATGCAGGGGTATGAGGGGAATGTAGTAGAATATTTACAGTCTTGGCTGACACGTGCCACTTCCAAATTCATGCCCTTTGTCACAAACCAACCCAAAGGCTAAACCTAAAGTCAGAGTAGGGGAAATGCTGTCCTAGAAGAGGCCAAGGATGTGAATGTGAGAGGGAGACAGAGGCGGACGGGTCTCTGTGAGTTCGAGGCCAGCCTGGTCTACAGAGCTAACTCTAGGACAGGCTCCAAAAAAGAAAGAAAGAAAAGAGTTGTGTCCCTCAATTCATTACAAATTGTAAAAGACTGATTGGAGATACACGGATGTCACAATCTAGAGAGAGTGGTTTGTTTTTCTGAAATGCTATGTTTCAGGACATCCCTGACCTTCAAGTAGAGAACTTTCACATCAAGAGAATGTAAGATTACTTAATTAGGGTTATCTCTCTCCAACAGAGAGAGAGTGTGGGTATGGTCTGAGGACATGTGTAGGAACAGAACACAAATCCATTCAGGGAGAGCTGAACTGTTACTGTCTCAGAAATGGGAAGAGGAAAAATGCTTTACCAAAAGTAATTAAAACAACATGACAACATGGAGGCACCAGCTCTTCTGCTTAATTTATTCCAAGCAAAGAGGAAAATCTCGGCATGGAATTTAGCATCGGAACCTCTTAAGTAAGTTTGTCTTTCTTGAACTGGATCTAATTTGTATAGTTTGGAGTCATCCTGAAAGTTCCCTTTGTCATCAGTGACTTAAAAAACTACTGCTACCGGGCAAAAGAAATCAATGATCTCTACAGTGCAAGCTGAGTAATTACATCATAATGATTTGCATTAATGAAAGGACAAGCCGGTCCAAGCCCAGATGTGCCTGTGACCACAGTTCTCGGCGACGTTGAAGTGGATTGCTGAGTTCGGAGGAATTTCACCGTCAGTCGTGTGACAAAATGACTGGAGAAAAAAAAATCTCTCCTCATCAACATCACTTAATAGCTCTTTAATGCCTGACTCATCATTTTTCCCCAAGTCAAAGTAAATTTAAATTTCAAAATAAAGCAAATTTTACTGATATCGGTGGCACAGAAGCAGATGTTTCCCTGACATGTGCACGCAAGCTGTTAACTGTGACCTTGCAGGAGAAAGCAGTTTTGAAAATGAGCTTTTGTCTCCCAATATGGGGAAAACAACGCTGCAGAGAAGATTTAATAAAAAGTCATAGCTCCTCACAGAAGCTTATTTCAGCAAAGTCAACTATTAATTAAAATAACAAATGTCAGCTGTTTCGGGGGCTGACAGCTAAGGCAAGGCAGCACTTGCTTACCTTGACAACAGGATGCATGGGACACGGGATAGATCCATAATTCATCCCAGGTATGGCTCTCTCATGCCCTGATATAGTGATAACACTGTGATAAATTAGCTTCTGTTCAGCAGTTTCGTTAGCAGCAGTACCTGGGGACAGGGGAAACTCAGCTAGAGAGAGCCTTTTGGCAGACTGAAGGAATATATACTTGAACAGCTTGACGGAACGTTTCATGGAATTCCTGAACTCGAGCACCAAAAAAAACAGGTGGGGAAAAGGTAAAACTAGGTGAGGGGGTGATGAAGAGACTGTGTGAAAGCAATTGTTACAGATGCCTGTGGCCATGAGGAGGAAATGATGGGTAAGGACAGGGAGTGTCGCATCACTTCCAGGAAACCAAGTGAGAGGGGTCATAAACGAGCAAGGGGACCAGCATTGGTGGTGCACACCTTTTATCCTAGCACTCAGGAGGCAGAGACAGACAGATCTCTGGGAGTTCAAGGCCAGCCTGGTCTACAAAATGACTTCCAGGAAAACCAGGACATTTTCACAGAGAAACTCTGTCTTGGTAAACAAAACAACAACAACAAAAGAAAGAAAGAAAGAAAGGAAGGAAGGAAGGAAGGAAGGAAGGAAGGAAAAGAAAAGTAAGAAACAATCAAGGGGGTCCATTTTCACAGGGACTTGTGGGAGGCAGGAAAGGGGGACAACTCAGAAAGGGCATCTTCCATTACTTATAAAGTCAAAGAATTGAAGAGGTTCGAGCAGATAAGGCACCGCGCAGGGAAACTGATTCTAGGCTCTTCTCTAATGCACTTATGTAGGTGACAAAATGTGAAGTTATACTGACTCAAGGATACATGCTGGTGGCAGACGAGTTTGTTGGCCTTTGGTTCAGCTCACTCGGTAAGGTATTTATTAGAACACTGAAGCGAGACAAGAGGGTCTCCCTGTCGAGACATTGTAAACATGTGGGTGAGGAGTGGAAAGGCAGGGAGTGTGTGTGAGCTCAGGTGACTTGGAGGCAGGTAGGTATGTTGGGTGGCAGGAAAAGCAATGGGCAAACAATGGGCTATTAGAATAGGTACACTAAGGAAACAGAAGGTAAGTTTTACTCTGTGATATTTCAGAAGGCAGAACAAAGGCATGGATTTCAGAGTTTGTTTAGTCTTTGTTCTGATTTTTTTTTAGTTTTCTTTATGTTGAGTTTTATGGTACTTGGGGTGCGATCCAGTCCCCCCAGAATGTAGGCAAGTGCCCTTCCACAGTGCCACTGCATGATGCCTGTATTTCCTTTTAAAAGGAAAAAAACAAAGTTTTATGGTGCATGTCTATGATCTCTGCAAGAGAGATCTCAGTGCTGGGAGGATGATGTAGACCCTGAAGGCCAGCCTGGGCTGCGGGATGACACCTTGTCTCTAAATGGCCTAACAAAATAATAATATCATAAAAAAATTAATCAAACAAATAAAAATAAGTAATCAAACAGGAGCCACTTAAACTATACCTGACTCCATGAGATACCAACTTTGCGTTTCTTTTTATAAAAGCCATCATGGGCTTATGTAGTCTAAACTGGCTTCAAACTTGCTATGTAGCTATGCTGTCTACTAGTTTTATGTCATCGTGACCCAGCTAGAGTCATCTGAGAGCAAGGGACCTCAACTGAGAAAATGTCTCCATAAGATCTGACTGTAGGCAAACCTGTAAGGGTATTTTATTGCCTCTAGTTTGATGTGGGAGGGCCCAGTCCAATGTGGGTGGTGCTATAAGAAAGCAGACTAAGAAAGCCAGGAGAGCAAGACAGAAAGCAGTATTCCTCCATGACTTTTGCATTAGTTCCTGCCTCCCACATCCTGTCCTGTTTGAGTTCTTCCCTGGACTTCCTTCAATGAAGAACTGTGTGTGATATGTATGTGAAAGTCAAGTAAGTCCCCCTTTCTTCCAAAGTTACTTTTGGTGACAGTCTTTTGTCACAACCGTAGAAGCTCTAAGATAGTCAGGATGGTTTTGAACACAGAATCATCCTGACCCAAATTCCCTGGTGGGGGTGTGGACCATCACACTTGGCTTCTGAAGTTGTCTTAATAAGTTGTGCAGGAAGCTTATACATTTGAAAAAATTCATTATTATTTCTAAATGAATCAAAACTTCATACCTCATTAAATGAGATCAAGTTGAACCAATAGCAGAGTCCAGAGCAGACTTTGAGCATCCTTCCTGCTCCTCATCATCTCCTCTTTCCTCATTGGCCTGGGGACTTCTGCTAAGAATGGTCGGTAGATGAAAAGTAGTTGGCATTCTTAAAAATGAAGCATGTGCAAGGCATAGAAAAGAGTCTTTTGGTCATGGACATCATTTCAATCAAGTTTAAAAGCCTGCCCCAAATTAATGACTGTAATCAATATGCAAGACAGAAAGGAAGATGAGCCAGTTTGGATGAAATCCTATCTGACCCTTCATTAAAGATACAAAGCAATCAGATCCTCGAAAAAGTTCCAAAAGAATCAGCAGGCTTCGTGCTCGTATTTTTTGTTGGAGGCCAGAATTCTTGGGTAATAGTGCCTTCTGGCTCTTCATATAAATAGGAATGCTTCCAGAGCAACATTTTCTAGGTAGCATATGTAAAGGGTAAGTAACTGCCTCCCAGTCCATATCGGATCCAGTAAACGGGGATGCCAACTTTCCCGTTCAGGGTTTCTCTGGAGCAGGCTTCATGTATATTATTAAAATATCTCATCTGGTCATAAAAGTGCTCTCTCTCTCTCTCTCTCTCTCTCTCTCTCTCTCTCTCTCTCTCTCTCTCTCTCTCTCTGTTATGCTCAAGTGTTTGCATGTGGAGTATGTGGACCTGTGCACTTGCAGAGGA
Organism: Microtus pennsylvanicus; assembly: GCF_037038515.1. Lineage (NCBI taxonomy): Eukaryota > Metazoa > Chordata > Mammalia > Rodentia > Cricetidae > Microtus > Microtus pennsylvanicus. The sequence goes on along the minus strand of NC_134585.1, from coordinate 73,760,431 downwards.
AAGCATTGTGTGTCCCCCTCTACCATTCTCCACAATGTTCCTTTGAGGCTGAACCTGGAACTCCCATTTTCAAGTAGGCTGGCAGCCAGAAAGCACCAGCTACCCTCCTGTCCCCGTTCCTCTCAGGACTGAACCTACAGGCATGTGTGGAACCACATCAGGCTCCTCATCTGGGTGCTGGGATGTGAAGTCTCATCTCCAGGCTCGTGCTGCAAAGAGCTTTTATCCACTATCATCCTGCAGCTCCCAACAGCCCTTATTTTCACACTTGCATGATGCTAAATACCGTGAGAGTGTCTAGGCCCCTTGAGTCTAGGCATGTTGCTATGAACTCTCAGTACTGGGGAGAGAGCATATTCATTTCGACACAGCTCTTCTGATGCAACTGAAGTAAGGGCAGCGAGCATCAGATCATTTCTGCCTCCTCTTTCTTTTTTCTTGCAAAGCTTCTGTAATACTAAGTTGTCCCATTTGATGGGTGATTTGCTTCGGCACGGTGTTGCCATTAGCACTTGTTTCCACAGCGCTTCTTCTCCCTCAAGGGGCTTTTCCACTAGAGTTTAAATCTGTAGCAAAACACAACTCTAATGCTTGGTAAAATATGCAAAGGCCAAAAAAAAAAAAAAAAAGAAAAAAACAAAGTTGGAAAGCCATTGACAAACTAGGACCTGGCTATCTTTGTGTTGAGTTCATTTAAGGAAGAAAACTGAATTCTGTCACTGTTGCAGTTTGTGAATGCTCTACCCTGGTATAATCACCAGGGAATTACTGTGATTTAGTAGCCACAACAATAAATACAGCCTCGACAAGGCGATTATCCCATAAGACTAAAATCATGATCTAGCATAAATCAATACCAGCCATAAGTATGTCTCCGAAAGAGATGCATATTTCTACATTCACTGTTAGACGTTGAACTAATTTTGGAATTAGAAGCTGTATGAAATGCAAAAACTATTTTTCTAAGTGAAAAATTACGGAATATGTATGACGACTACTTGGAATATATACTGCTCATCAAAGGGGTGCTGGAGAAGTAGTCAAGCTGGTGGAAGTACAAACCTGCACACTGAAAAACAAACCCCTCTTCAGTTCAAAGAGAACAGAGCTCCTCCGTGCTCTGCCCGGGTCTGCCTCTCTGAGAGCCTAAATTGCCCTTGTTGTAGGCACTAGCCCTTTTCTGCCCTCTCTGTTAAGATAAATTGAATCTTTGTCTCACCAGAGAGAGCCATGCTTAGTGGGAAGGGGCCTCCTTAGAGTCTTTATGGCTGAAACTGAGACACGTGGGAAAAAAGAGGAGTATTGATCAATAACAACGTGGCTTTGCTCTTCGTTGAGTTGAGATGTTTTCCTGGGGACGAGACACTTCTTGACTTTTCAAGGTCAATATTAGCGACTCTTAGTAGCCCTTTAAACAAGTATATCCCATGTGAGCTGGCTTTTCCGGAAGTCCTCTTGTGCAGTTTCGATGCCCCGATGCCCCTTACTCTGCTTTGGAAGGGAACCAGTGCTCGGCACTCTCAGGCACACCTGCAGCAGTCCAAGAAGCTCCTCCTGTGCCTGATGCTACTTGCGCTGCCACCTCTGAGTAGAGGGGCTCTGAGGATGTGCGACCCCTTCCAGACCCCTCCCTGTCAAAAAGCTCTTGCTTAGTGAAGAGGGCCCCAGAAAATTATTTCAGGTCTTGAGATATGAAGTGCCTTCTCTCAGACTCGAATTTCCCACTGAGATAAGGGATGCCTTAGCTCCATTTTTGTGAAGTGCTGCGGTTACAGCAGACAGCTGATTGCATTAATCCTTTAGGGTATCCCAGAAACTATCCACAGTGACTTTCTATAGGAATGTCGTCCAAGTTGGGCACAGGCATCCACCACCTGGCAGTCCTCCTAACCTACATGCTCTCAGCATATCTCCTCACAAGTATTTAGTTTTCAATATTGTGAACTTTTGCCTCTTGCTCTTCCTCTCTTTTGTAGAGGGCACACAGATTTACTTAGCCACAGTGGATAGAATAATTTATTCGTATATGAAGAATCTTTTTAAACATCAGCTCTTGTCTTGAAAATTGTTTCCCCTCCCTGCCCCCTTTTCCCCCTTAACAGAACAAGGGATGTGCTAATCTTTTGATAATTGACTCTGCTTTTACTAGAATTTCTCTGCAGATTACTGAATGCATCTCCAGTCAATTCCAAACATTATCTGCTTTTAGTACATACCTTGAATGTGAGACAAGTTGTCTAAGCAGGACAGCTGGGGAGGGTTGATTTGGTGGAAACAAAACCCCAACACAAAAATGGATATCGCTCGAGCACACTGCTGGAAAATGAAATTGGCATTACGTATTTAGACAGAGACAAACGTACTGATAGCCTCATTTACCAGACAGAGCTCTCCCTGATGGACATATCAGTAGGTATTTTATTTGTGTCTTCCTGTAAGTGCAGAGCCCGTCTATTGATGACTTTAATTCTACAGGCATTGGCGGTTTGCAGTCAGCCTGAGAAATAGCATTAAGTGAGCTTCTCTGATGGACTCCGTGTGTATGGCTGTGCAGTAGATGGAGCCGGTACAAATGGCAGTCTTTTGGAACCTTTTCCCTTTCTACCCCCATTTTCTCACAAATGCAAAGAACTCAGCTTGCGAAAGCGTTTCCTTCATTATTTGGGCTAACGGGTGTGCTGTTGATTCGTTGATTCGGCTGGTGCTGCTGAGGATGTGAGAGTCTATATTAACACGTGGGTTAAATGGAGAAAATATTTATTTAATGCTTTTGTTTACTCTCCTTCCTGCCCCTGACCCAGGGAAACACACTCCAGGACTGGAGAAGCTCCAGTCCTCTCTGTCAGGCTCCTTCCTGAGTTAATCACATTTCACACATCCCCATCTCGGGCAGCTGTGGCACCTGACCTCCCCTTTGTCCGTCTCTGGAAGAAAGTCTGAGGCTCCGTAAATTTCCCTCAGGCACAAAAACAGTTAGCTTTCCTGCTGGAGGTGAAGCCCACTGTGTGGGGGAGGGGGGGGAGACACAGCTGGGGCTTTATCTGCGCTTCAGCCGCCAGCCCAGCACTGGCTGATCTCTTTCACTTTGCCTGAAAATAAAGACCGGCGGGAGTGAGCGGCAAAGTTCAGCTCTTCACCCACGCGGACTGGAAGGGGAGGGGCGGAGGTGATAAGAACCTTGGGGCCTGGCAGTGAAGGAATTGGGCCGGGCCATCTTGCAGGGGCTGGGGGGTGGGAGGTGGCAAGTGTTCCCTGTCAGGCACCGCTGAGCTGCTAAAGCTACTTCAGCAAAGGAACCTAGCTCCGCAGCAAACAAAGTGTTGGCGCAGCTGTGAGAGCGGTGGGGGCCACGAGGAAGCTAGGAGGTGGAAGGGACAGGTCTGTCATAGCAACTTGCAGCGCTCACCCTGGACAGCTCCACGATTTAGCTGAGAGGCATTTCTGTCCCCCCTTCCTTCCCACTGTTTTACACATTCAGGAGCTGGCTGACCCTTGTTCTGCATGGGTCAACCCCGCTGCGAGGACCGGCGGCCATTCTCTGTGGGACTGCAGTCAGAGGCTCCATTAGGTTGACTCACAGTGATGGAGTCAGTGGCCATTTGGGTTAGGGTGACATTTATATTTGGACACCTTGTTATTACCGGAAGGCCCCCGGGTTTTGTGGGCAGTGTTCTGGGAGCCGGGCTGAGAAGTACTTCCCTTGAAAGGACATCAGGGATGAGGGGCGAACCATGACAGGCAAGGAGCCCAGGCGTCAGCTTCACACTGGGGATGGTGCCCAGTGGCAGCCTCTCCGAGGCGCCTGGCAGCAGAAGGCCTTGTCCTAAGGTGTTCTACCCACATCTACTAGAGCAGCTGGCGCCTGGTGGAAGGCAGATGGTGTCGGATCCCCCAAGTGTCGCTGTCTAGCAAGATGCCATGTCCACTGATTAAAAATAATTAAACATTCCTTTCTCCAGTAAAAGAGGTTGGCGCACATGCCAGGCAGGGAAGTTGACAATGGCATTACCGGCAAGACATGGCAGCAGCAGCCAGTACCCAGGGTAGCAGGTGCGTCTGGTTTGCAGAAGGTGGGGCGGGAGTGGGGAGACTTGGGGAGCTGTGACAGCAGGAATAGTTGTGTGAGGATGTATATGCATGAGGGTTGTGGGAGTGGGATCATATTGGAAGACTTTCCACTGCTCAGTCTGGCTTAGGAAGGACACTTTCCAAAATCTGAATGGAACAGACAAATTTTATGTTCATGGCCCAATCCATATGTACTGATCAGCTAATACATATCTCTTTATTATGTGCTGTGGATAAAATATATTAATTGATGCTTTTCCTGCCCTCGTCATATATTTTTGTTAATTTAGCTACCTTGTTAATGCTATATCTATATTTCAATATCAAGAGATTCTGATATAGATTTAATAAGATGATAGCACATGCTGACAATCCTTACTCATATTTTAATTAATAACTCAATTTTTTTCTGAGTGATTTTTCAAACCTTTCTCAGCTTAAAATAAAATCTTTGGTTCTACTATTTTCTCTACAATCCATTCTTGTCCCTAAACCACTTCTTCCTTTTCATCAACAAGTTTCTAAATAACTTCATGAACTTGTGAAAACGATGTCAGTTTGCTTGTACTTGTCAATTATTTCAAATGTATCAATGGCTTGCCTATTTTATTTTAACAAATCTAAGGCACATGGAAGATGTCAATCTGGAGTGATGATTTGATTTCCTGTTAAATGGCTCTAATGCCCCATGTTCTCTAACAGCAAGAGTCTTCTTCCTTTACTGGATTTGGCATCATCAGTATTTACTTGGCCAGTCTCTACACTCATCTCCATCATGAGAGTAAAGGGGACTTGTGGGGAAAACACTGTAAAGGCTTGAAGAAGGAGCACCAAGCAGCATGGGATGGAAAGAGTGGTATGCATGGTGGCATTCCCTAGGGAAGACAACAAATTCCAGTCAGGGAGGGGTGAGGTGGCTCTTCAAGGATGAGGGGTATAGAAATTTGTAGTAAGAATGGGGAGTTTTCCCAAGAGAAAAGAAAGATTGCAGTGGAGACTCTGAGAGCAGGTGACACAGACCAGAAGTGTAACTTGCCTGATGAAGACAGCTCACATTTCATTAAGAGGAAATCAACAAGGAGGAATTTCCCAGAATGTCACCTAAGTAAGAACACTGTTAAGGCACCAGTCATTGGTTTTGTAGCAAATGAGTTTCTCTAGGACGTTTTGTTATCATTTATAAACAGGTGGTGGAGGATTGGTCCCATGGGGGGCGGGGGCAGGTCACCTGAGTCTTGTATTTATGTTCTGAAATACAGTGTGTCATCTAAGTTAAGCAATAACCTTGAAAGTGTTGTATTTAGGGCCTGTCTTTGGTTACATTGTACTTTCTTTTGTTTAGTTTGTTCTTGGGATGACGTGTTCATCATGGTCCTAGGCTCATACACTATATTGTAGACACACACACATAAACACATACACACATGTATGCACAAGGTATATAGTATCCATGTTTGGATGTGTATACTTTGCAGTGTTTTATGACTATTACCTAATGAAAATGCTGAGTATATTCACAATATCCTCAGCCATACATAATTCCTGACTGTTTAAGAAGGTAAGTTTTGGTGGTTTTACCAGTATGTTAAGTGTAGTATCTAGAAGATGCTCCCTCATTCATAGTCCCCCGTTTTCAGAATCATTATAACCTAGTGGGGGACAGCCCCCAAACTGACCAGTGACATCATCTGTAGATTGGCAGGATCCTTGGTAGGAAGGTCAATAACTAATAGTAATATTGCCCAAGTCAAATACGCAGTTGCTTGTTGATTTTTGCTTGGGATGACCTGTCAGTCGGGGAGTGACACAGGCACAAAGACAAAGATCTACAGGAAGGGAAAGCTGAGCCAAGCTGACGTCTAAAACAGCCCCAGCTTGGCATGTCTTCTCTATCACAGCCCCTGAATATCTTCAAGACAAGCAGGGCGGTCAGGATGCTGATGAAGACACTAAGAAAAGGCCCGTTGTAGTTCAGTGAGGCTTCTTAGAACTTTGACATAATCAGAACACCTAAGGAGACGGCAGGTTTCTAGTGCGTCCTTGAATCCTAAGTGACTGCTACGTCCAGACTTGCTCTGCCCATGAGGATCAGCCTCATGCTTTCCCATTTATTGATACCTATTTGTTCTGCTTCATGTGAGTTTTTGAGACCTGGCTACTCAACTTCTTGCTCTGATATGTAAACACCTGAAATTTTACACTTGTTCCAAAGCACTTAAAACACCGTGCGCATTTACTGTTCCTAGGTAAGCTCAGGAAACATTGTACATGTATCCCATTTTCCCTTTCTTTTTACAGGTCATCTCTGGTGGGGATTAGGGGAGATAGTTCAGTGGTTAAGAACATACACAGCTCTTGCAAGGGACCCAAATTTGGCTTCCAGAATCCATGTTAGGCAACCTACAACCACCTATAACTCCAGCTCCTGAGGGATCTGACACCTTCTTTTAGCTTCTTTTGGTACCTGTAGTCACAGCCACATACACACATAATATATACAAAGTTAAAAAAAAGTCAGCATTCTTTTACTTTCCTCTTTTGAAAATTTCAGAAGTGGAAAAGACGAAGGCAAAGTCCCTTGACTAGCATGTAGGTAAAGATTGAAATGATGTAGTTTTAGTTCTTCAGCATTTAAACGCAGGTGAATACTTCTCAGAAAGAGAATGCTGCCCAATGGATTCATAGGCTGCTATTTAAGTCACTCTTTAGCTGTAGTATTTGACTGCCACGCCCACTGAATGAGAGCTCACAACTGGAATTAGCATAAATAGAAGGCATATGAGCAAGTCTCTATACTAGTGATAATATACTCTAAAATTAAACTATTTTGGCCTTTTTGAAGTCAAATCATTTTGGTAAGTGCCTTTGGAAGTCTCATTATTATTATGACTACTACTAATTTATACATATATAATGCATTCAGCTTTATTGTATTCTGGAAATTATATTTTAGAATTACTTTACCCACCTGAAGAGAGCTTAACAGCCATTTCATAATAGTGATGTCTCAGGTCTGACGACAGGTAGAAATGCTATCAGGTGTCGCTTGCTCTAGGGAAGTGGCACATTTGTAAAAAAAAAAAAAAAAAAAAAAAAGACAAAGTTCAACCTTTTTTGACAAGAGGATGATGAAATCTTGGAAACTTTCTGAAGTTGTGCTTTTCTTCCTCCCTACTTGTCACTCCTCACAGGTGGGTTGAATACTTTAACGTGTTTTATATTGATAAATTGCATGTTTTGTTTGAGCTCACAGAAGACCTGGCCCTGAACATGGGGCTCTTTCCTACCCTCTCTGCTTCCAAGCATGTTTGTCTCACAATGCCCGCCAGGGTCCATTGTCTGTGGATATACTGTCTCCTAACTCTGTGAGAGGAGAGGGAAGAAAACGGCGAAGACAACCAACCCCAAACTGGATACATAATGCCCTTGGAAGCAGCTAAAGGCAAACCAATTCCAACAGAGGTTAGAAGTGCCTACAATGGGAAAGAAAAGAAAGTTTGTCTGCAGGAAGCTCATCTTTGGGGAGGAGGTTAGGTAAGTCTACTTGGCAACTTTACCAGAGGCTCCTGTTGGACTTGTAAGCTTTTCATTTGATGGTTTTCTCTTTCTGCCCTTTCTGCTATTTGTTTTCCTATTCTCACCTGTAGAGACCACTCTGATCTGCCCTGAAGTCTATCAAGAACTTTAGCTCATTGCCTCAATGAAGTTTCCATTACTTATACTTAATTCCTGCTCAGTATTTTCAACAACCAAATTGATGTTTTTCTTATGTATCAATCAATCTATTATCTATCTATCTATCTATCTATCTATCTATCTATCTATCTATCTATCTATCCATTGATCTATCATCTAATATATCCAATACATTTATGTAGCATTTATTGTTTCTACCTGCTATTTATTTATTCTTTAACCTTTTATTGACATATACTTAATGTACTCAACTCATTAAAAACCAACAATATGACTATTGTAAATAATTCCCAAGATTAAAAAGAAATACAGAAAAAAATACTCATTTGGTTAAATTTCTTCTTTAATTGAACATTAGAATTCCCTGGGGGAACTTTGAAATATACTACTTAATGCTGTGGAATATTTCTTTACACTGTGTGAATATATGTTATTGTGATTGGCTTAATAAACAAGCTGAATGGCCAATAACTGAACAGTTAGGTGTGGAAGTCAAACTGAGAATTATGGACTTAGGAAGGCTGGAGTCAAAGAGTCACTAGCCAGATGCAGAGGAAGCAAGAGATTAATGTGCCATGCTGAAAGAATGTATCGCCATAGAGCAGAGGGTAGAAAAGAAATGGGGGTTAATTTAAAATGTAAGAGTTAGCTAGTAATAAGCCTGAGCTATTGGCCAAGCTTTTATAATTAAAATAAGACTCTGTGTGGTAATTTGGGAGCAGGCTGCTGGGACAGGAAAACTCTGTCTACAAATGTCACCCAAATGTGGGGCATAGATCCACATAAGACCTGAGAAAGCTTAAAAATGTTTCCAAACAAACTTGGTTTCCTAGTCTTGTGTCTCTCATGCCAGCCACAGTAGGGAGTTATATCTCTTAGCAGCTGCCAGCATACCATGAGCTAAGTCTCATGGTGGGTTCCTGCAGTCTCTCACATGTTACAGAAAGTAATCTCCTAGCCACTGCCTGCAGGCTTGAGCCAACAGTATGAGCTCTACCAGTATACTGCATGGCAGGTTTTGGGTTTTGCTCATGCAGACAGAAAAACTTACAGATGCTCAGTAAAGATAGATCCAGACAGAAAAAACCTCTAAAAGGATTACAGTGAGCTTAAATGTATACATAGACTTGACAGACAAAAGAAAAGGTATAGACAGTCATAAAAAAATATTTAAATATAATATTTAAAATAATAAAATAATGGCCTTAAAAAGGGAGTAAAGTAATATAAAAAAATAAGCCATACAAAGATCAGAAATACACAGAGAGTCTAGATACTGTACGTTATTGTGATGTCTTTAAATTTCTTTTGGCTTTTAAGAGACATTGGATTATGAAAGCTAATAGATTAAACCAATCTATATATTTAAAAAAAATCTTGGCTTCAAAATTTAAGTCAAAATACATGTTACTTTGTAGGAGAGGTTATGCTTTTATTTCCACAGAAAAAGAGAGGCTGTGAATTTATTCCAAGTTAAAGATGATGAGGGTTGATTAAGGAAGACCCCCAGAAATCCTGGCTATAAACACAAGGAAATAAGCCTAGAAAATAGCTGAGCAGAATAAAGTTAGGCAGGAGAGCTAAACTTAGAGTGCTGGAGAGAAGAGTAGCACCAAGAGTCACCAGCCAGACACGACATATATTTTATCTGCTCAAACATAAAACAAAAAATCATCTTTGACTGACTTGTGTACAATGTACTGTCTATACTTGTATTAATACAGATATATATATGTTGCCTTTAAAATTTTATGAATTTTCAGAGGAAGAAGCCCAGATACCAATGAAAGCAGATGGTCCAGGTTATCCAGCATCTCAATATGCCTATTACAGTCTCTTCAGAGTCCTGCATCCAAAACAGATTCAATGTTTCTGATTAATATGATCCAACCTCATGGAAGACTACAGCTAAGACCTAACAATTGTCCTGATATTTTCAAGCTTCTTCCAGGGATTACCAGCACCTCAAAATGACAGGAAGTAGTCTAGAGAATAATGCCTACGTTCCCCACAAATAGGCTATGGATATTTGTCATTGTTTAGGGCGGTTCAGTACAAGTTGTTATTGGTAATCATCAATAAAAAAAGAGCTGAACTAAGAGATTAGATTCAGGGTTCTCATTTTGAAAAGAAAAAAAGGGGATACAGAAATGGTAGGATGGATTATTAAATCTACTTTTAAACCTAAATAACAACTGCTAGTTATAAATATTTCACATTAGTATTGATTTTGGTATATTGATACAAAGTTAAAGTTACTTTGTTATACTATATGTATATTTATACTCTTGTTTGGGATATTGCATTTATGTAGTTCCTTAAAAGTGTAATGTATAGCAGCAGCCTTCGGAGATCCCGTGGATCTGTGTCTTGCTTCAACAGTGTTTGGACGGAACAGACCCAGGGCCTCCCTTTGTTAGCTTCCACCGCTCCTCATCTGCAGCCACAGCCTCCGGGACCATCACCTCGCCGCCTTCAGCTCCCAGGACCAGCTAACACCGTCTCTTTGCGGGTAGCTCCAGACTGCGTCTCAACCATGACCTCCCAGATTTGTCAGAATTATTCCACCGAAGTGGAGGCTGCCGTGAACCGCCTGGTCAACCTGCACCTGCGGGCCTCCTACACCTACCTCTCCCTGGGCTACTATTTTGACCGGGATGACGTGGCTCTGGAGGGTGTAGGCCACTTTTTCCGCGAATTGGCCTAGGAGAAGCGCGAGGGTGCCGAGCGTCTCCTCAAGTTGCAGAACGATCGCGGAGGCTGTGCACTCTTTCAGGATGTGCAGAAGCCATCTCAAGATGAGTGGGGTAAAACCCAGGAGGCCATGGAAGCTGCCCTGGCCTTGGAGAAGAACTTGAACCAGGCCCTCTTGGATCTTCATTCCCTGGACTCTGCCCGCACAGATCCTCATCTCTGTGACTTCCTTGAAAACCACTTCCTGGATAAGGAGGTGAAGGTCATCAAGAAGATGGGCAGCCACCTGACCAACCTCCGCAGGTTGGCTACTGGGCCCCAGGCATCTCTGGGCGAGTACCTCTTTGAGCGCCTCACTCTCAAGCATGACTAGGAGGCCTCTCCTTCCGAGGGGCTCCCACCTCTGCTCTGCACCAGCCCGCCTCAGGACCTTCACCCTAACCTCTCAAGAAGCCACTAGGCAGCTTTGTAACGCCCTGGAGCCCCTCTCAAGTTTTGGACCAAGTAAAAATAAAGCCTTTTGAAGCAGCAAAAAAAAAAAAATGTAATGTATAATTAAAATTACAGATTAATAGTAATCCATAATAGTCAAACTTATAATTATATTTGGTATGTTTTCAAGGTTATACACAAATATATTTAGATAGGTAGATAGTCTTCAAACACTGAAAAGACCTACAGAATATGGAATTGAAAATTTTTTATAACCTAAGGCTTTTCATGACAGTGAGACATGTCTGTTCCTAGCAACACTGATCTACTTCAACAAAGATGATAGGCATTGAAAAAAGTCCATATGCTGTTTGTTTTCTTTACTGCAGAAGCTAACCATGTGGGCAAAGAAACTGCCCTTGCCTCAACTGCTGACAGATGCAATCCAAACTGGACCAGCAAGAAACAAAATAGGTGACTGCCAAACTTTGCTAAGACAATTCAGGAAAGTCCTTCAAAATTCCCTGACTCTTAGAAATGTCCATGAGATTTATCAGGCCTGTAGGCTTTAGTTGGATGTCACAGGAGAGCCTAGACTAGGTGACTGTCTAAGTGACATGTCCTGTATCATTTCATCCTTCTGGGGTCTTTGATGGATTTGAAGACTAGATAATTGTAATCATAGTTTGCTTTAGTTATGATTAAAAAGGCAAATTAGATGTAAAACTTTAGACTCACCAAGATAATATGAATAATAAAGTATTACTGAATCAGATGATAAATGAAATAATAAATAATTAAATAGTTAGGTTCGAAAATCACTGAAATGTAAGCTCTGGGTGAACTGTTGTTTCTTCCTGTTCCTACCTTGTACCCCATTTCCCTTAGAACCCTGCTCTAATGCTGTCATTTATGCTGTTAAAATGCAGCAATGTCTATCAGAAGGAAAACATGTCAAATTATCCAGCCACTGTGAGAATGTTCTTAGCTGAGAACAAGACTACAAATGAGTAGATAAAGATGGGTAAATTTTATAGATAATAAGAAACTCTAGATGCCCTCTGTTATGCCTCCATCAGACTCCTAACATATCCACTGATTACTAAGTGCCACAACCAAATGCCCAATCATGCCACTTTTCCTCATGGCAAGAGCAGAACAAACGATGGTGCTGATTACGCGGCAACTGTAATAATGCAATGCTGCTGATACTATCTCATTTTGTTTTATTTTTTAACAATAACATTATGAGGTACATAAATTATTTTTAGATGCCAGATAATTAACCAAAAATTCAGAGGAACTTAGCACTTATCTGAAGACCCACAGCTGAAGAAAGACTTAATGAATATCATCAGACCTCAATTCTCAGGACCAGAGCTATCCCCCTGATGCCTACATTATCCTGTGTCTATCAGATGTAATAAATAGAGCACTCTGGTTTTACATATTTTAACAGCTACTATGCAGGAAACGTAGGTGCTTTCTTTATTGCTGCAGAAGTCAAAGCATGGATTAGTTCATATAAATTCAAGAGTGATGTATATCATGTTAATGTAGTATGACTAAAATCAATTAAAGTACTGGTAGCTGTTGTTGAATGTAGTAATAAGAGCGGTGTGGCTGCATTCCCAGCACCCCGGCCGCCTGCTAGCTTATGCCCGAAATAACAACACACAAACTGTATTCATTTAAACACTGCTTGGCCCATTTCTATCTAGCCTCTTCTAGGCTAATTCTCACATATTAATTAAGCCCATTTCTAATCATCTGCATAGCACTGCTAGGTGCGCTTACCAGGGAGATTCTAGCCTACATCCATCCTGGGTCGGAGCTTCATCGCATGTGCCTCAGAGAGCAGAGCTATCCCCGCATCCGCCCAGGAGAGGGGAGCATGGCGTCTCTGCTCCAGAAAGCAGAGCTGTGGAGTCTGAGCTCACTTCCTCTTCCTCCCAGCATTCTATTCTGTTTACTCCTCCCACCTATGTTTTAACCTATGAGGGCTAAGCAGTTTCTTTATTGCTTAACCAATGAAATCAACAGATTAATATATGACACTCCCATATCAGTTGAACACTAAGATAAGTGCTTGTATTAATATTTCTCATGTGTCTTCACATCACCCTAGAATTGGAGTGACTGTGATGTCTCAGAGAAGATAAGAAACCTTCCCAAGATGATAGAACCCTACAATGGTGACTGTAGTGGTAAAGTTAGATGGAGTATGTAAGAAACCGAGGGCTCAGAACAAGCACAACTAAAACAACTCCAAATTTCTTATCCTTGGCAACAATATAGAATCTATTAACATAAGGATTATAAGAATCTGGAGAGATGACTCATCAGTTAAGAGCCTGTATTATTCTTTCAGAAGACCCATGTTCAGTTCCAAATACCCACGTAAGGAGGTTCTAAACTGCCTGTTAACACCAGCTCCACAAGATCTGACATCGTCTTCTCTGAGCACCTGTGTTCATACCTGCTGTCCCCTCACACATTCAGAATTGAAAAATGAAACATATCTTAATAAGATAATTATCAAATAATAATATGATTGCTTTGTATAATCATGGGCTTCATGTTAGTCTCTAGGAAATGTTGAATGATACAAGTCAGCTGGCTTCAGATCCTTGACTGACTAATGGTAGATTCCTATCTACCTATCACAGATGTGATGTTCATATTGACAGTGACTTAACTCCTTTGTAATGAATGCATTTGGTTTCAGTACCTGCTTTATTTTTAAATTACCATGTAGTTTGGGTCTTTATGTAGGCCTTTTCTCATTTTTTAGCTGTAGCTTTCTCAATAATGCTATAAAAGCATAGACAACCACAGTAAAATTAAATAAATGACACCATATCAAACTAAAAACAGACAAATAAAAAACTTCAGCCAAACAGTCAACAATATGACAAAACAGACTACAAAGCAAGAGAAATTGTTCAAGAATCATAAACACTAGAAAGGATTAAAATTCAAAATCCTATCAGGAACTCACACAACATAACAGCAGAAATGAAACACCCCAAGGGAAAAAAAAGAGCCCAAACTTGAACAGACATATGAATGGCTAACAAGTACATAAAAATATACTCACCACAAGTCATCTGGAAAATGCAAATCAAATCCCAGAGAGATGCCACTCACACATGTTAGGATGGCTTTGGTTTTAAAAGGCAGTACCTGTGAAGATGAAAAATACAGGGAACCCTTTGCATGCTGTAGGTTGGGATGTAAATTAGAACAATCATTATGGAAAGCAGTATGAATGTTTCTCAAAAAATTTAAATATAAAATATCATGTGATTGAGAAATTCTACCTCTGGGAATATATCTGAGTGAAGTGAAGTCATTATCGTCAAGAAATAGCCATTTCATGTTTATTGCAGTGTGATTTAAAATACAGCCAATACAATTGAGGTGGCCTAAATGTGCATAAGTGGATAAAATATCTGTATGCACACACACACACACACACACACACACACACACACACACAAAACAACTATCAGATAATATTCATCCATGAAAAGAAGGGAATCCTATTATTTGTAACAATGTGGATAAACCCTGAAGTAATTAGGCTAAGTGTAAAAAAGTGAAACCAGAAAAGGCTAAATGTTATGGGGTCACATTTATATGTTGAATCTTAAAATGCTGAAATCAAACGCAAAACAAAACAAAAACCAAATAAATAAACAAACAGAAAACCATAATGTCATGATGTGGGATTCCCCTCTGTATGCTGTGATTACATTGGTTAATAAATAAAGAAACTGTCTTCTGCCTGTGCAGGGAATAGAGATAGGCAGAGGAAACTAAACTGAATGCTGGGAGAAAGAAATGTGGAATTAGAGAGAAGCCATGTAACCCCCCACCCGAGACAGATGCCAGATGGTTCTACTTTACCTGGTAAGCCACAGCCTCATGACAATACACAGATTAAGAGAAATGGAATAAATTAAGATGTAAGAACTAGCCAGTAAGAAGCTAGAGCTAATGGGCCAAACAGTGATTTAATTAATAAGGTTTCTGTGTGATTATTTTGGGAGTCTAATGAGCTGGGAACCAACAAGCAGCCTCCTGACATAACGATGTCAATAGCAAGGGCCTGGAAAATGGTTTACTAGGCTGGGAAATTATCTGTCAAGGGATATGAACTTGAGTTAGGTGGTAAGTCCTGAGGAAGTAATACAGAACATGGTTCCTACAGTAACTAACACTGTCCTTTACACTTGAAATTCACAGAGTCAATCTTAAATGTTCTATCCACCATGATCAGAGAAATTATGAGTAACTAAAGATTAATTACTTTGACCATGGAAATCATTTCAAAATGTCTATGCATCCCATTGCACTCCTTAAATATTATTGAGCTCACCTCAGTAAAGGCATAAACAGTAATAACAAGGAAAATCTAGTGATCTTAATGTAATTCCTGTTTGAAAGAGTTCATGGAATATGGCCACTTCAAAATAAAATTCTTAAAACAAGGTGCAGATATGATAGTGCTGTGGCAAGTGAGTTGGCTGGACTCTTATTTGCTTTGCCCAAATAGAAATCCTGCTTAGGCAAAGCACAGATTTTCTTGTGTTGGTTGTCATGGGCTACACTGTGCAGAAGGTTCATTAACAGAGATAAAGACTCTGAGGCTTATATCTCCAAGTCTTGAAAACTATAGACTTGGAGCCTCAGACCTTAGAAGCTAGAGAGACTCATAGCTCTAGATAGTGCAGTAAATTCAGTAGCTTGTGCCTTTGCCTGTTGCCTAGCACTGGACAGCTAATATAATATATAGTTCTAGGCAGTAGCTAGTAGAAGCAGAAGTGTCCAGCAGTTGGCACAGCTGCCCTTGCAGCTCATGAGGCTTGGGTGTTTGGAACTTAGGCCTTCAAGACTTGACAGCTCCCAGCTCTGTTTCCAGTGACCCAGGCCTGCATCTCTCACTCTTGTCTCTCCATCGTCTTACACCTTCTGCAACCTTGGGTTTCTGTTTTTTCTATACTCCTAATATCCTTTTAGTTTCTAGTGCCTTTAGTACCTTCTATCCCTGGCTGCTCTCTGGAACCTTCAGCTCTCCTTTTGTCACTATGGCTGATGTTACTAAGCTACAGCTACCAAGGAGGCAGCTGCTATAATATTCTAAGGTACTTTTGTGGAGTTGTTGTTATTGGCTGCCCTATCATTTTCTACTGCATAAGATTAAGATGTCATCATTGTTTCCATTATCATCTTTGCACTGTGTCCCCTCTTCACCTGGATTCTCCACTCTTTCACTGTCTAAGCTGACAACAACCCAATATGGTCTTTTAGGCAAGTATCAATCCATATTTAACTTATAGAATTTCTTCGGGTTGAAGGTCACTTGGTAGCCAATAATATATTGCTCAGGTATTTGTTCATGACTCTCACCCAGGGGAAAATAGTACAGCAGTGTGCTTTTATTTTAGTGTCTATTATGCATTTTTGTTCCCTTCATAATTTCCCCTTTTGCACTCTATTTTTGCCATAGCAGAGTCACTGAAGCCATGCCTTGCCCTAGAACCCCGTCTTCTTGAGCCATTCTCTGCTTCATGTTAGACTCCATCTGTACATGCATTTTTTTTCTGTGTGAAGGAGAATTCGGGATACTAACATGAGCCCCAACTTTTAAAGGGGCTGGAGAATGTGCTCCTATAAATGGCTGGGGAATAGTGACCAGTGTTACAGGTCATACACAACCATACCTCTTAGAATCTATAGATCACGAATGTTTGAGTGGGCTCTCCTGATTGTCAGTGCTCTATGCCTACTCTCATATACGGGTGGAGGGAATCAATACTGGTCATGACTCCCTGGGAAGACATCCACTGTGGCAGTCTTCCCAAAACTCCTTCCTCTCATGTGTCTTTCTCCTGCAATGAAAAGAGACAGAGAAGAGGTAAGCTGAAGAGCTTTGTGTCAGTTCTTTTGACCTTTTCAGTGGCTTATCATAACTGACTGAGGTTTGAGGAAGTCCGCAGACAGCAATTTGTGTCAGAAGAGACAGGCAGTGGTTTGGAAGACTATGTCTCATGCACTCCAAAGGTGAGCCCCACAAGACCATGCTTTCTATTGGGCGCAGGTGTGATGTAGTCCATGCCAAGTCTAGGATGTTAATACAGCAGTTGGAGCCCGTCACGTTCCTTTTTCCCCTGGATGTTTCTGGTGTGACATCTGGCTATGTGTACTTACTGCAGGATCCTATAATTGTGGGAAAGCCTAGGGAGCGCAGAGTGGAAGACTCAGGGAAGCACGGTTCGAGCTTTGTGTCACAGGGAAACTCTCCTAATCTTTACCTTGATTTGGCCTTTCCAGTCTCATTAAGTTATGAATCAGCTTTATCATTTCTGCTAATTTGTTATCTGTTTTGTGTCCTTTGTTATTAAAAGCATCTTAACAAAGTCACCAACCTGACTCACCTAAGGACTCAGGTAATGGTCTAGGAAAGGACTCAAATGAGCCTTCTATGTGCTGGGAGTTTTTTGAAAATACATTTTCAATGAATTCCATTTTAAGTCTTTCTCATGATGATTCTTTTAGTCCTAACAAACATGGAACTAAGGGCTAATTACACTCTTCCTTTTACAGAAAAAGAAACTGAGGCACACCGGAAGTTAAATGTATTACTTTGGATCAGATTAGAACTCCAACATCTGGATCCAGAGTCAGGGCTCACTTTACTACTCAGTGGCTGAATTGTCTTCCCTTTGAATCTTGCTTGGAACCTAGTGTTGCTGCTGAAGGCTGATTATTATTCTTTATTAATGTACTTTCCTCTATTTCCATCCCACAGTTATTTAGCATATCATCTTTATTGATAGTGTTCTGAAATGTCAAAATAATTAGTTTCTTTTTTTAAATTTATTTATTTATTAAAGATTTCTGTCTCTTCCCCGCCACCGCCTCCCATTTCCCTCCCCCTCCCCCAATTAAGTCCCACCCCCCTCCTCAGCCCGAAAAGCAATCAGGGTTCCCTGTCCTGTGGGAAGTCCAAGGAACCCCCACCTCCACCGGTGTACCCACACACTGAGACAATGGGGATGTTCTATTGGGAACTCACCAAGGCCAGCTGGCCTGGGTCTGGAAAAGCCTGGGATAAAACCGGACTCTCTGAACATAGCGGACAATGAGGAATACTGAGAACTCAAGAACAATTAGTTTCTTTTTCATTCCTCCTAGTCATTATTCAGTAAGTCCATTGAGTTGGGAGATACATGTAGCTCTATAACTCTGGATAATGATTATCTAATCCTCCCATTGAATGTTTTTTCCTGTCATTTTATTTCATATCTCTTCCTGAAATTTCTGCTAATCACAGTCCAATCCTGCACAACTATACACTTTACACCTCTTATCTTTCATCTCGCTGATTCCTTTTACTTCCATGTATTTCAGCTACGAAGGCTAATAGAGAGCAGCTTGCATAGTGGTGAGAGACGCAGGGAACAGCAGTAAGAAATGTGATGCAGAAAGAGGAAGTTGTAGAAAGGCCAAGGAGGGATGGAGCTCAGCGTTGGCATATTGCCAACAGTAATACCAATAGCAGTTTGTCAATACCATATCTGTTCATTTGTGACAATCATCATTTTCATTTTCAAAAGCTCCTTGTTCCTTCTGCCACCACACCTAGTTTTATTTATGAATATTTGATATTCTTGAGTGCTATTAGAACGTATTGAACATTTTGATCCTCTCCTCATTTATGTGTTGAAACACTGATTCTCCCTATGAGTGTGTGGAGATGGAGGGGGCATAGAGATATAATTATGTTATGAGGATGCGGTCCGCCTGATAGAATTAGTGTCTGCATAAAAATATCTCTTTTCTTCCCCTGCCTCTCTTCCCCGCTCCCATCCCGGTGTAGGAAGCCATCAGTCCATCCAGTAACCAACCACAGAGCACTTCTCCTGTAATGCAGTACACCACTCCTCTAGTCTGGGATTTCTAGATTAGAAAACTATAAAAAATAAATTTTTATTGATTTAGTTACTCTGTTTATACTGTGTTGATTTTTTGTTGTTGTTGTTATTGCTTGTTTTGTTTTGTGTTTTTGAGACAGGGTTTCTCTGTGTGCCTTTGGCTGTCCTGAAACTCTGTAGACCAGGCTGGCCTCAAATGTACAGAGATCTGCCTATCTCTGTCTCCCAAGTGCGGAGATTAAATGCATGTGCCACTGCTGCTCAGCAAGTTTATGGTATTCTTAGAGCAGTTCCAGTGACTAGAAAATTATATCAATGAATATCTGAAGTAAAAATGACGGCACCAAGAAGCAACCCTTTAGCTCTAAATCATGTTCCTCTTCTCCTTCCTCTTTCTTTTCTTCTCCTCATCTTTCTCTTTTTTCTCCTCTTTTTCTAATGTTTTTCCCACCCCCTACCTCTCCTTTCTCCTCATTTTCTTCTTTCTTCTTCCTGTTTGGCACATTCCAATGAGGGTCCTGGCTGCCTCTTTGGGGCTATTCTATTCACATACAGGTGTCTGCAGCTTACTCTGCTTCATCCCATAATTTCCAGTTTCTAGAATTGGTAAAATTCCTCATCAATCTAGGTTCATCCTTCTCTATTTCTTACCATCTATTTTATCACAGATGTGTTAAGCTATTAAGAATGATAGAATAAAATATAACTATCTATCACACCATGAAGTTTCTATCAATGATTTTAGAAAATAACATTTTAAGATTACCTTTCCAAGAACCGGAACATAGGGGAATATTCATGGACAAGTAATTTGGATGGGTAAGGATGGAAAGCCAGAGCTGAAGAAAAAAATTGTCTGTGGGCAGGGTAACTAGGGTTCGAAAGGTTTGTAGTTCTTACGAAGCAAATTGCTGTGGGTTGATCATGCCTTCCTGACTTTCTCTACTCACCTGGTGAAGGCTTCATTCACAATGTTGCTTGCTGTGTTACTGCTATATCCTGTCTGAAGAAAGTTTCTGTGAGAAGGAAGGGGGAAAGCTCCCAGGCTCATGAAATCACAAGACACTTAACATACTCACAAGGCTCAGAAAGATTGCAAGACTCCAGTCCCTCCCCACAACCGCAAAGTTAGAAAAGCAGTGTACAGTGGCTGAGAGAGGAGGAACTCAGAAGCAGTGAACAGTGGCTGAGAGAGGAGGAACTCAGAAGCAGTGAACAGTGGCTGAGAGAGGAGGAACTCAGAAGCAGTGAACAGTGGCTGAGAGAGGAGGAACTCAGAAGCAGTGAACAGTGGCTGAGAGAGGAGGAACTCAGAAGCAGTGAACAGTGGCTGAGAGAGGAGGAACTCAGAAGCAGTGAACAGTGGCTGAGAGAGGAGGAACTCAGAAGCAGTGAACAGTGGCTGAGAGAGGAGGAACTCAGAAGCAGTGAACAGTGGCTGAGAGAGGAGGAACTCAGAAGCAGTGAACAGTGGCTGAGAGAGGAGGAACTCAGAAGCAGTGAACAGTGGCTGAGAGAGGAGGAACTCAGAAGCAGTGAACAGTGGCTGAGAGAGGAGGAACTCAGAAGCAGTGAACAGTGGCTGAGGGAGGAGGAACTCAGAAGCAGTGAACAGTGGCTGAGAGAGGAGGAACTCAGAAGCAGTGAACAGTGGCTGAGAGAGGAGGAACTCAGAAGCAGTGTAGCTGCCAGCAAGTTGCTCAGGGATTCCAGTGATACACCTTTTGGGGGCTGGCTTCCATGCTAGTAGTCGAATCATCTATCTATCTATCATCTATCTATCTATCTATCTATCTATCTATCTATCTATCTATCTATCTATCTATCTATCTAACATATATTTTTGAGACAGGGTCTCACCTTGTAGCTCTGGCTGGCAGAGGAGGCTTGTCTTAAACTCACAGATATCTATCTCTTTCAGCCTCCCGATGTTGGAATTGAAGGAGGGATGCCACCATGTTACATCCAAGTGACAAGGATGCTGTGTGGCCCATGCTCTTGCAGCTGTCTCCCAATATACACACTGGTTCACCATGATGGACTCAGATGAAGCCAATAATTTATTTGGCATCCCTACCTGCTTTAGATGAATAGAGGTAGACTCCCTAGGAAAGTCATACAACATGACTGCATCTAAAATAGGGCCTTTAGAAAGCACACGAGGATAAATGAGGTCATGAGGATGAAATTCTGCTTTTGCACAACTAAAGCCATTACGGAAAAAAAAAAACAAAAAAAAACCCAAACTGTTCTTTTCTACCATGTGAGGATCCAAGGCTACCAGCTTCCAAAACTACAAGAAAATGAACTCTTATTGTCTTAGATTTAGCCTGTGCTCCTTTGCTTCAACAACTAAAGGTAACAAAGACACTAAAATTAAGCCCAGAGAGAAGTTGATTGTTTGCTATGCGGTCAAGTGCTTTCAATAACACTCTGAACTTGAGTCAAGGGATCTTCACCTGAGTGAAGTTCTGGATCTGCTGTTGACCTCATTGGCTCTTTTTGGAAAGGTGCTTTCAACATTAGGCTACAAATTTCTACTCTGTAGAATGGAACAAATCCTATTTCTTATGTTTTGGTGTATCAAACAAGGCATATTATACTGCAATCACTTGTACATGCTACTTACTTACTTGCAATTGGTTTCCTCAAGTGATCTATAACATTGGTTGTTGAGTCTGTGAGTTAGAAAAGATAAATAAGTACTAATGGCTATGGCCAGCATGGTGCTTGGCACTCAGCATGTGCCCACTAAATTCAAATATAAAGTCGGTATGTAACCAGATGGCTATAAAAATCTATGGCTTTCTGCTGGTGGTCCCCACAGCGAAGCTCATGGAGATTCTGGCAGCAGCATCCTTTGCAAGGCTGAAAAATCCATGTTTCTGGTTTTTCCTCGGTCAGCCTGAGACAATGTCCCTGGCATCATCTCTGTTAGGAGTCTTAGCCTCCTGCAAGGCTCTGAACATTTCTCTCTTTATAGCAACCGGCACTTAAACATGATTTACTTTTATGTGCATGTGTGTTTGTGTGTCTGTGTATCTATGTGTCTCTGTGTGTTTATGCCATGCATCTGTGGGGTGCTATGTAGCGGGCATCTGGTTTAGTTGGAGGGGGAATTACAGGCAGCTGTGAGACACTTGCTTTAGGTGTTAGGAAATGAACTCATGTCTCCTGGAAGAGACCATGCGTTTTTAGTTGCTGATCTATCTTTCAAGGTCCATGACTAATATTTTTAATAAGAGAGATTTGACTAATATTTTATTTTTGTTTACAGACAGATCTTCTCTAGTGAATTTAGTATATCAGAATAATTTTTATTCCCAGCATTTGGTCTTTTGCCCGTCAACAGTATTCATCTTACCGGAACATTTTCTTGTGCAGGGTGTTAGGACTTCTGCCTTTGCTCAGCTAGTTCTTCAGGACCTTTTGAGGTCTTTCCTCATATCTGTCTTTCTGCATGTGTCTTATGCACAAGGTCTCATTTCCATTCCCACTTAATTGAATGAGATCAGAGTCTTACTCTAGGGCTGTGTGGCTGCCATTTTCAACTTTATATTTGATGTGAATAATGGCACAAGAGGGATTCCTGATGAGATGTTGAAGAAGGTATATGCTCCATCAGTGGGAGCATCCAGTCCCATTGTCAGAGTTCATGTCGAACACAAGCTGTATGGTCTTGACCTTCAACTGAGCCCGCAGATGAAAGCCACGGTGACACTAAGCTTTGTCAGCCTTGCCCTCAAAGGGCATCCAGTGCTGCTGACACAATTTCCGATTTTGAATGTAGCACATAATCTTCCATTGCTCTCCTGGAAGTGAGAGCAGTAACAATTTAATTCTCTATCCCTAGCAATGATATTGGGTTTCCTTGGTGCCAGATGCACATTATTTGATTTTCTCCGATAATTTGACTTTGACACTTTACATTCTGCAAGGTAGCTTAGAACTTTTTCTTTAGCCTGCCTGTCGTTTTTATGTTTTGTGCATTTCAGACAACTGCAATAAATTATTTTCTTCCATCTGAATTCTTCTATTTGTTTATCCATTGAATATTTATCAGGGACCTTCTCTTTAAAGCATTAGCTTCTATCCTTTCAAAAATTAGCTGATGGTATCCACGATGTTTTCAAGCCACTAAGCTGAATAGGCAGAATGACACATGGCTGAATTTAAAAATTAATTATTTGTTCGTGTCTCTATGCGTGTGAGCATAGCGCCTTTCAAAATCCAGAAGAGGGTGCTGATACTTTAGAGTGGAGTTATAGGCAGTTGTGACCTGCCTGATGCAGGGACTGGGAGGCAGACTTGTGTCCTCTGAGAGAGAAGTAGTACACTCTTAATTCCCAAGCCAACTCTCTAGCCACTGGTTGACTAACTTAACACTAGCATCCAGGTAAGTTGTTCATATTTCATATATATAAGTGCACATGTTAGATGTATATGTAGTCCTGTATCTATATGAGGGTTACAATATTAACAATTTTATCTCTATACTGCTAACATTAATATATTGCAAAAATGCATAACTTTTTTTGATTTAGTAACATATCACATCACTTTTTGAAAAAATAGCTGTATCCTCAGAAACTCTCAGAGGTCCTCAGGATATATTTGATAATTTCCACACAACTAAACTATGTTTCAAGAAAATTGCCCAAGGGTACTGCATAAAATAAGTGGCAGAGATGGAATAGGTTGATTCGTTCTATGGTATTCTTTTGACTGGAGACCCTTGCCCTCAAGGAGTGTGTGATTTAGATGTTATTAAGACATGCACACGCACATTAATCAGTTAAACACAGCGTAACATTGGGCAATTGTGTGCTCTTTATGATATAAACGCAGCAGATTTCCTGAGACAAGGCAGCAACACTGACCTGAATAACTGAAGAGCTTCTTAGAGAAGAGGTAAATCTTGAATAAAGGATATAATCAGGGTGAGGAATGAAAAATCACAATTTTGCCAGGAAAGAAAGCGAAGTCTCCACTACCTGGCTGAGAACCAGGGGCTTTATTCTGTCATTAGGAGGAGCCTTGGCGCTGTTAAGTAGCTTGCTACAATAAGCAGTTTCTCTGTGGGCAATTTGTAGGGGGGATTAAAGTAAGACGATTCTGCAGATTTCAAGTAGTATCGTTTTGGAGAGCAGGGGCAACATTGTGCCGGCCATTCACTGCTTTCCATATTCCTCTGGTTCAGAGCAGAGAGCTTGTGTGGTCTGCTCCCTCTGCTGTGCTTGCCCCTTCGCAACAAGAGGCTGTGATTGGGCCTCCACCCTTGGGACTGTATCTGTTCCAGGGCCTCAAACCAGGGCGATCATGACTGCCTGACAGGGCTGTGTGACCCACTCTCCGCGAATGCCCGGGCAGCTTCACATCTCAGGGTCCTGTGAAACTTCTCAGAACATCCGGGCTAATTTACTAGCTGATAGATTCGGAGTCTATCAGTACTGACAAACACACAAACTCGAGCACATGTTTGGTGGGTCTTGATGAAAATGAATCCTAGCAGGATCTTTTGAAAATTTAATATTGCAGGATTTCCCCAATATTACTACAGCCAGCTTAATTTTGCCCCTTTAAAGATAGCAATCTAATATCCTCCAGCTCCAAAGGCATCTGTGATGTGCTTGCTCATTTCTTAGAGAAACATATGAGCATATATTGAAGGAATCTCTCCTAGTTTTTCTTTCCTTATTTTTTTGGTTAAGCCTCAGTCAGTGGAGATCATTTGTACCATATGGAGATATGGAAAGGAGGGATATTGAAGTGAGCCTTTGTACTAGTACCATCCTGAAAGTAATCTTGAATTTGAATCATGAAAGGCCTATAGACGGACTTCAAATGAGGAATGAGGTTTAAGTTGCATGGGTAAGGGGTATAGTGAAATCAGAAAGAAGTGATGGAGGATCACTCACAAATGTTATAGGAGGTCCAGATGATTGGGACGGTGTTAAAGACACACACTCCCTCTGGCTTGGGTGAATAGTGGATTCCATGGGAGACATGGGGACATTGACAGACCTTAGAAGCAGCCTACATTGGTAGACATGTGTGCATTAGTCAGATTTACCCAGAAAAACAAGGTCACCTCTGAGGGAGAGCAAGAGTGTGTGGGGAGGGGTGAATGGGATGGAGAGTCGGGATCAGGGGGAGACTGGTATATTTGTTTAGCTTAAGGAATAGTGGGACCAGCAAGTGGGATTCAGGGAAGAGCTGAGTTCAAAGTCAGCCTGGGGGAACCACAATCACAATCTTTTTTTCTCTTAAAGCCCTGGTCACATTGGATAGATCTACGACATGAGGGAGGGTAAACTGTCTTACTTGAAGGCTACTTACTGATTTTGTACAGTTAACTTCCTTCTAAAGGTACTTTTGCAACCACAGCAAGGCTGGTGTTGCACCTAACAACTGGAGTCTTCACCTGCTCGTGCTGATCTATAAAATGAACGGTCACAGGAGCCAGTAAAGTTTTCTGACTCTTGGATGAAGAGGTATCTCGGCAGTGTGTCTCTGTGTAGACTTGTTGAGGAGATGGGACGAAGGCTTGTCTAACATGTTGTTGTGAAATATGTATACACTTGTAGAAAGAATTCTAACCTAATTCTTCATGGTAGTAAGGCTTTCTAGAAGCTGAGGGAATGTCCAAGAACAAAATGAAAAATAAGCAAAGACCTCTTATTTCAACTACAGTGTTTCCCCATTATATTTCTTTAGTTTTAGTGTGGGTTTTGCCCCTCTTTAGCCTGGCACTTGTTAGGTGGCCCACACAGGCTCATGGCCCAGAGAAGTGCTGGATGACATTTTCCAGAATTTTGCTTCTTCTTACCCCTGAAGAGGCTTTCTCGTTTAAACATGGGTCGCAGTATAGGATTTTCTACTCTTTCTATAAAAATAAAATCTCCGTAAGCTCTGCTGTCCTGGTCCCTAAGCAGCTTGCCAAAGTTAAAGTCAGAATGACAAGAATAAGAGCTAAGAAAGAAAAAAGAAAAAAAACAAAACCACGAGGTTTCTTTGGGAAAAGATATACTTTAAAATGTTTAACACAATGTTATATGGGATTCCACATCTGCTTTTTCTACATTTCTCATGACAATAAAGCATGCACCTGTTAGTTTTTCATCACAAGCCGTATTTCTCATCTGTCTTGCCTGACCTTGTCACAAGATGTTTCCTCTTTGGCACTCGCTTGGATTTTTTTACGGAGTGGAAGTTGGAAGTGGCTGCAAAAGAAAGCAATTTCTTTTGACATCTTGTGGATGGGCCATTTATCTCCCTGTGGAATACAGGGCAGTACTGGAGGGGCAAACTGGAGAGCCAGAAATACTTCCAAAAGTGTATACGACTTCTCTTTCATCTCCATGATCATGCATATTGTGTATGCGTTTGCATATATATATTGAATATATGTCAAAATATACCTTTGGTATTTTTAGCGGAATGGTTGCTTCAATCTGAAGATCTCTGCCTTGTGAAAAGGATGGAGGAAGAGGGAGCCCATGTCCCAGGTACTGGTTTCTTTTCAGTCTTTCATTTATTTTTATTAAGGAAAATTTCCAAATGACCAACATACAGATTCAGTACAGGAACTAGATTGTTTTGTTTGTACTTTCTCAAGTGCACCCCTTTTTGCTAGAAATTGAGCCCAGGGCCTCCTGTGTGCTAGACAAGTGCTGCACTAATCTAGGTCCCCAAGACCTCTTTTATTTTTTTATTTTTGGGACAGAATCTCACTAAGTTGCCCAGGAAGGTCTTGAACTCACTTAGCAAGAAGCCACTGAAACTCTTATCTTCTTGCTTTGCCTGTTAAGGAGCTGAGAACAGAGACCTTCAGGTCCAAATCCAGGTTCGTTTGTATATTTTGAACAAATTCACATGAAAATATTCATAAAATGAAAGGCATTTCTTTTCACCACTTACCATAAAACACTACCAAAAGTACTTTAATCTGATTGCGTTTTCAGTACTATTCAAATCAGAACTCGAACAAGGTCCACATAATTGCATATGGTTGGACCTTTTAAAAATTGCCTTTATTTAGTGTGATTGTATACAGACTTCAGAAGGCAATCTATGGAAGTCAATTCTTTCCTTCCACACCTGAGTTCAGTCAAACCATAGGATTAAGCTCAGGTTGCCATGCCTGTACCAGCTGAGCTATCACACTGTCTCATGAAGTGGTTTTATTTTTTTCTTTTTTCTTACCTTTTTAAAGAATTATCTATAAGTTTACTTACTACGAGCCCATTCTTAAATTCTGTCAATTGAGGAATAATGCCTCAAATAATAATTTACTGTGTTTTCTGTTGCTGTAGTTGAATACCAAGACTGAGTTTTGGCTATAGAATAAAGGTACATTTGGCTCATGGCTCTGAGGACTAAGAAGTTCACAGTGAGAAGACTGGATCTCCTTCTTGCTGGTGGGGGCTCCATAGAGTCCCAAGCCAGGCTAGAGTATCCCATAATGAGTTTGAAAACACTAACTTGGTTTTTAATTTTAATTTTAAATTAGTTTTAATTTTAATAAAACTATTATTGCAACCAAAAGACCCTAATGTTGATAGTTTTTTTTTTTTTAATCTTAACTATCTTTTAGACATCTAACTTGGTCGGTCTCACCTCTTAACACTTTAAAAATGGGGATTATATTTCAACAAAATATGTTAGATCAAATCACAGAATGATTCATTTGTTTTAAGACAGTATTCTTTTTCATGACTGCTGATTTGTTATTAAAATGCCACATTATTTCTTTTAAAAAGTGGGTTTCCTTGCTGCTTCGTCTTCTCCCTCCTTCAGTCTATATTTTTGGAAACTGAAGCTCTGGGGATGTGATGAGCTTCAGGTCGTGCGGCATATTCTTTTCTCTTACATCAGTAGCACTTACAGTCTCTCAATCCCCCTTTAGAGTGTTAACTCTGACCTGTGGGCTCCCATGTTGTCAAGCTTGTCTGCCATTATAATTTTTCCATTTAGCAACTGTCGATGACTGTGTCAGAGACTTTTAAGAAATTGTTTTCACAGTGTGATGATACAGGTATCTACCATCTCTTGCTTATTTAGTGGGAGATGTTGATGGATTCTTACATTTGATGTAACCAACTTTGTAACATAAAAATGAAGTATTAAGTGTTTGCAAAACAGAATATATTCAACATTGTAACGCTGAAAGGAGGATTCAACCACAATCTTTGTTTTAGTTTGGCTCACCAGGACTTTAGGAAAAACTTCTGCTGGTGAATTCTCATTCTGAAAGTAAATGCAAGTATAAAAAAATTCAAAGAATGATATCCACTGCTACTCACTAAAAATGAATGGAGTAGTAAGGCAAAATGC
The DNA here is from genome assembly GCF_037038515.1 of Microtus pennsylvanicus. NCBI lineage: Eukaryota > Metazoa > Chordata > Mammalia > Rodentia > Cricetidae > Microtus > Microtus pennsylvanicus. The sequence continues at coordinate 73,732,262 of NC_134585.1, read as the reverse complement.
TAAGAAACATAGTCACTAAATTAAAAACCATCACAAAAACGAGAATGACTACAATTCATACTGCCCTACCGTGAACAATTTCAATCTGTAAAGCCTAGTTAGAAAACGGAATGTGTTCCAAAGTTCCTTTATTGTCAGGATTGTTTTAGCTTTCCTTTTGTTTTCATATAAAGTAGAGTATTGCTCTTTTGAGGAAGGAGTGCAAACTTGTACATCCACTTTGGAAATCAGAATGATAACTTCTCAGAAAATTGGGAAGCACTCTGCCTCAACACTCAGTGATACCACTCTTGAGCATATACTCAAGGGATGCTCAATCATACCACAAGGACACTTGCTAACTATGTTTATAGTAACATTATTCATAATAGGCAGAACCTGGAAACTACTAGATGTCCCTCAACTGAAGAATGGATAAAGAAAATTATGGTACATTTATACAATGGATTATTATTCGGCTGCAAAAAACAATGACTTCATGAAATTTGTAGGCAAATGAATGAAATTAGAAAAAAAATCATCCTGAGTGAGATAACCCAGACTCAAAAAGACAAACATGGTAAGTACTCACTCATAAGTGGGTACTAGATTTAAAGCAAAGGATAATCAGACTAAAGTCCACAACTCCAGAGCACTATGAGAGCAACACATAGATCACTCTGAGAAGGGAAAATAGATGAGATTTCCTGGGTAAACTGAGGTTAGGGGCAGTAGAGGGGAAGGAATGGGGGTTGAGAACATGAGGGAACTGGATAGTTGAGTAGGGGTTAATTTAAGATGTAAGAGCTAGTTAGTAATAAGCCTGACTTTTAGGCCAAATAGTTTGTAAGTAATATATGTTTCTGTGTGATTATTCGGGACTGGGCAGTTGGGAAATGAAAGTGCCACCTCTGTTCACAAACATGTATATGTTTAGATATCAGAGTATGAGATATTCATACAGTTTTATGTGGAAATCACCCATCTGAGTGGTTTTGATAACTGCTCTTCATAAACATCTAAAACTTAAAAGTAACTTCCCAGGTGTTCATTTTCTTGATCTTGTTAGATTTTTCCTTTGGCTGAGGCAACAGTTCAAAATATCTGTCTTTGTGAATTTTTACTAAAGACGAACCAAACTTGAGCTAAATGCTCCTCTTCCCACCTGTAATCAATCTATTGGATGTGGGGAGGCACCTCATAGTGAGGCACTGGGGTTTGTGTTTGTGGTGTTAGAGAACTTGACTCATTCACTCTCATAGTACATACAATAGGAACAGGAAGTGCAAAGTGCAGAAATTCTCCAGCTCTTCTGAAATCCCACGACTGTTGCCCATGCACATTTCCAGCATTTGATGGTCTCAAATCCACATGGCCGCAAGATGCATGTGATAACCTTTAGCAAGTGCTCTGGGTCCAGATCTTGATAGAGACATCACATGTGCTAAACTATCACATCCTCATAGAACTGCATTTGCTAATTTTCATCATCATCATCATCACCTTGGAGCCAAGAAAACTGAGGTTCAGAGTGGTGACCTGTGCAAATAGGAGCACCGAGGTCAGAGCCAAAATCTCCACTCAGACATCTGTCCAACTCACAAACCTGATTGTTCCCAGCGGACGTCCTGCCAGCTAACGTCATCTGCAAGTGTATTATCTCAGTTTTCACGGAATGTGCTCTATCCTCTTCATTAAGCCATATTTTGTGATGGCAGAATGTTGCTGCCGTTGTCTCTTTTCTAGTAGACATATCTGACAAGCAGGTGCTCGCTGCCCTTTTAGTCCTCTCACTGGAAGCTTTGGAGTGAGGAACAGTGGAAAACAGAGGTAACTTGGTATGGTGCTAGGTGAAGTGGAATTCTTCCAGCTTTGGCCCAAGCAGAAAGTCAATACATTAAAAGCCAGAAACCACCAAGGAGCAATGTGCTTAGAAATTCAATACTGTAATAAGTAACTCAGTACTCTGTCCATGAAAAATCCCTTATTGTCCCCCCCCTAAAATGTTAATGCACTGCCCCTTGGTGTCAGTCACTCCTGCCTCTTAAAGCACGCACATGACAGAAATCAATAAGGGGAAAATTTTTTCTTCCTTGAGGTTTGCTGCACTGTCGCTGAGATATTATCAAGGAAAAAAACGTTATGCAATTATTTAACTACATTGGATGCCTTTGTTGTGAGATTGAAATTAAATTGAGTACTCTTAGTATGTGTATTTTGTATAAGGCTTGTAATTATATATATAATTAAAAATTAAATTTAGTCTAGTTCTCTTTATGAAGCCCCCTTTCTCTCATATCAAGTTACCATATTAGTAGAGTTTATGAACTCCATAAGTGAGACGAGGCTTTCCACTCCATAGCTTTGTATAGATAGGTACCAGAACCTCTGGCCACAGTCTGCCCTCTCTTAAAGATGTGCTAGGCAACTAGTGGTGCACAACTTGTGAAAGTGGCCAACCAAGTTCTGATTTAACTTGAGGCCCACTCCTCAAGGGAGAACCCTTGCCCTACATGGTCTGGCCAGGAACCAGAGACTGGATAGCCCAGAGAGCTAGAATAGAACCAATCTTGACTGGTCTGAAAAAAAAAAAGAAGAAGAAAGAATTCCCAATGATATTCTATTATACTCATAGATCAGTGACTTGTCCAGTCATCCTCAGAAAGGCTTCAAATGGGAGTAGATGTGGAGATCCACATCCAGACACTATGCAGAGAGAGAGTCTAAACTGGAGGTCTTCATCAGGTTCCTTTCTTTGGAGCTTAGAGAACCCCTGGAAAAGGGGAAAGAAAGACTGTAAGAGTCAGAGCGGATGGAGAACACCAGGAGAACATGGCCCACTGAATCAACTAAGCAGGGCTCATATGGATTCATAGAGATTGAAACAGCGAGCACAGGGCCTGCAGGGGTCTGCACCAAGCTCTCTCTGTGTATCTTATAACTGCTAGCTTGGTGTTTTTGTTGGACTCCTGAACAGTGGTGTGGTGTGTCTCTGACTCAACTGCCATTTTTGATTTTTTTTCTTCTAGTTGGATTGCTTTGTCTAGCCTCAGTGTAAAAGGTTTTGCATTGTGCTCTTATATTCTGTTTTATCATATTTGATTGTTGTCTCTTGGAGGCCTGTTCTTTTCTGAAGGGAGAAGTAGGGAGGGGGAGTGGATCCAGCGGAGGGAGAAGGCAGGGACAAGTCAGGAGTAGAGGGAGGTGAAGCTATAGTAGGCATGTATTGTATGGGAGAAAAACCTACTTTTAATAAAAAATAATAAAGATTTACTATCATCATTGCTTATTGAGAAGCTTACTCTATCTTGGGCTTTTGTTAAATAGAGAACACCAAGAATAAGACAAATGAATTCTTTGCTGTGGGTTATACACTACTAGAAAACACAGGAATAATGTGGACAGTCAATTCTGATACTGTGTGTTACGTATTCAGATGCTCATGGGTGCTTGCAACAGAGTCATCAATTGATATGAGGCAGTGATTAAAATAGATCACTTAGAAAATTAGTGCCATAGTGATAGTAAACGGATGCAAGGGCAATTTAGGCAGCTGGAGGCTAGACTGAGCCCAGACTAGAGTCCTGGAAGGAGAGAAGAGGATCCTTGCACATTTCAGACAAAGGAAGGTCTTCGAAGGGCTGGAAAAGCCCGACGGGCCTGAAAACACTCAGGAAGACAGGAGTGAGGACAATGTGAGGGGCTGTTTCTAGAATTGTCAACAAATAATCTAGAGAAATTAGAAAGATGATTAAAAACCATGGTCATGTGATTGGAAGGGAGATTGTGATATGACCCCATTGATATTTCCAAAAGGACCATTTGACTGCTGGTGGTAGTAAAGGGGTGTGTGGCGGGGAATCTTTAAAGTAATCTAGATTGGTTAGACTGGCAGCTTTATTTGGAGATCTGCATATAGAAAACATGAACAGAAATTTAAATTCTTCGCAGGTAGTTGGCATAACTCAGTGATGGTTTGTCATCAATGATGTGGAGAAATGGTCAGAATCTGACACGATGCCCAGATTCTGGTTTAGGGCTGAGATCATTTCTGGACATACTGTGTTTGAAGTGCCAGTGTTTCCCCAAGAGCAGGTACAATTTTCTTGAGGCATAACTGGGACAGAGGCAAGGGTTTCTACATGATTTGTCTTCCCCAAGGTTCATGTGGCCAAGGCTCCATTCCCGTAGTGATGGTGCAATTGGAGGTGGCCAAACTTTGAAAAGGTTGCCTGGTAGGAAGACCTTAGGACATTGGGGATCTCTAGTTATTCTATGTTACCCATTGGTATTTCTTGCAAGAGAATCACTATAAAAGGAATATATGTGACTCTGCCCAGCTTTCTGCTTCTTGGTTTGAGATATGCTCACATCGCTCTTCCTACCCATAATCCCTCTATTGCTGTCCATGCTGAAGTGATAGACCAAGAAACAACACTCATTCTGTGAACTCTCTAAACATAGGGTAAAGTTTGTTATAAAGATAGCTTTATTAAGATATAATTCACATACTTTAAAAATATTCACATATTAAAGTACAAAATTTAGGGGCTGGGTAGACAGAGCAATGCTAAGACACTTGATGCTCTTACACTGGACCTGGATTCAGTTCCTCATATCCACATGGCAGCTCACAACCGTCTGTACCTCCGCTTCGGAGGAACTGACATTCCATTACAGCCTCCAGGAGCATCCAGCAAAGCACTTGCATACATAAAAATCAAAGCAAACAAATCTTTAAAGGAGCATTTAAGGTGCAGAAAGAAATGATTTGTATTCACAGATTTGTGAAACCATCATTGTGGCAAATTATCGAACATTTTTATTGCTTATAAATGAGAACTCTTAGGTATTACTCCTCATCCACAAAAAATTGCTGATCTATTTTCTATGTGTATAGAGTTCTCTATTATGAACTACTATGTCTCTCTCTCTCTTTCTCTCTCTCTCTCTCTGTGTGTGTGTGTGTGTGTGTGTGTGTGTGTGTTTCTCTCCCGTCTCTGTGTGTGTACTGATTGTAATGTGGTATATAATGTATGTTCATGTGTGTTCTTATGTGTCCTGAATGGAACGTGGTGTATATGTAGAGTGCACATGGGTGTGCCTACCCTCCTGGGCTAGAAGTGTGTATCATATGTCCTGCTCTGTTACCCTCAATCTATTTTCCCAAGATGGAGTTTTTCACTAAACCCGGAGCATTGCTGGCTGCCAGTGATCCCCGGTGATCCTTATTTCCCTACTCCCCACATTGCTGGAAATACAAGTGCGTGGTGTTGGGGTTCAGGTCTTCCTGCTTACAGAGCAAGCACTCTTACTTATTGAGCCATCTTACGCACCCTATTCTGATCTCCCATATCAACTGAATTATAGAGTATGTGGTGTTTTGGGACTGTCTTCTTTCACTTCATAAAGCATTTGGGAGACTCATTTGTGTTACAACAGAGATAGGTCTGTTGTGTTACAACAGAGATTAGAGATGAGTGTGCACAGCATCATTCCATGGACTGGGGCTCTGAATAAAAAGGGAAAACCACTGAGCACCACCATTCATCTCCCACTGTGTCCTGACTATAGACACAGTCAGACCATTTGCCCCCATCTCCGGCTGCCCCACCATGAGGCGCCGTACACTTGAACAGTGAGACAGAACAAACCCTCCATCCTTAAGTTGTGTTTCCAGATATTTTGTTACAGTAACAAAAAAGCTGACTAAAGTAAGGACCAACTGATAATCCACTACGATCTCTGTATTTTAGGATCTGACATTTGCAAAGAATCTTTCTTCAAATAAGACATTCAGATTCTAATGAACAAAGCCTGTTACTTATAGCAGTTGGAAATCTAAGAGAACAATAAAACCTTTGGGAATGATAAGAGCAGGTGGTCATCACCGAGTTCATGTTCAAAGAGTTGGGTTTTAGGGAACGTGCTGAACCAGAATGAGCTTCTTCTGAGGTGGCAAGGAATTGACAATATTATACTCCCAGTTTCACTCAAGGGGCTGTAGGATATGTGGCATGATTTATCTCCTTGCCATCCAAGAAAACACATGCCCAAAGCACACTGCAGAATCTCATACTTGGAGTTGATTTGAGATGGAAGAAGGCTTAGCTTGACTAGAACATTTTTGGCACCTTAGGAGCCAGGGAAAACCTGGTGTGGGACTCTGGATCCAGCCAGTAATGAGTTTTGTGAGCTAGGGGAAATTTTCGTGATTTGGTACTACTCAGATGGCTCATCCCTTCAGACAAGGGATTGGGCCAGAAGATGATGTGCTAAAACGTAGAAGCCATTTATGAAATGCCCACAGATGCTAAAATGTGTATGCTATGCCAAGAATTTGGCTTACAATTTCATGCACTCCTTAAAAACAAGCCAAGGAAAGAAACTGGTAATGACCCTATTTTGTCAAGGAAACTTAGACCTAGCCAAGGCCAGATCAATGACACACTGTAAGGTAGTAACATTCCCAAAATTAGATCAATATTTGTTTGACTTTGATTATATGTCCCTCAGCTCTCTTCACAGCATCTATCTCTAGTGTGAAGATACTTCACACAATGCTAAACAGCACAAACCTGACCTTGCTGCTGTGGCAAAATATAGGACAAATGCAAGCCAAGGAAGCCACTTTTATTTGGGCTTAGAGTGGGAGAGAAAGCCCTTGGCAGGGACAGCATGGTGACAGGGCCATAAAACAACTTGCTACATCATGTCAATCAGAGCAGAGAGAGATGAAGGCTGATGTTCACCTCACTTCACTTTTGATTTTTAGTATAACACCTAAGCCAAGAAATGGTGCCACTCACATGTAGGGTGGTTCTTATAACCACAATTAACTTAACCTTGAACCCCTTTCTAGGTAATTCCCAGGGGTTGGTGTTCTAGGTGATTCTAGATCTTGTCAAGCTGACAATTGACATCAACCATCATAATTGGTTTTTGAGTTATATGCCATCTACAGAACAAGTTTTAAACATTTATCTATTTATTGTCTGGAAGTTGGCACACATGCCAGGGAGTATATGTGAAATTTAGTGGATACCTTGAAGGAGTTCATTTTCTCCTTTAACCTTGTGGGTCTTGGGGATCGAGCTCAGGTCAGTGAGCTTCCTGGCAAGTCCTCACTGAACTGTTTCACCAGTGCAAAGTTGGCTTTCGTTGGAAGTATCATTGAGGAAAGATGCGTTTCTTTTTATTGAAGTCAGGAATTCATGGGGAAAATTCTGATGTGGGAGTAAAAAGGAAGAAGTATGAAACAGCAGTAGAACGTGGTTTGATGATGCAAGTTTAGACTGCTGTGCTCAACATCTGTGTCTTTTTTTCAATCTATAAATGTTAAGTTTCTGTCTCTGTAACTTTGATAAGGCTTTGTAGACTCCTAATATATCAGCGCTAGAAGAAGCCTTGGAGACAGGTGGTGTTGACATTATATTCTTCCTTTGGAACACTGGTGTAATTAAATGAATTCATTTATTCAGCCTTTAATGAGAGCCTACCATGTTTCGGATATGGGGCCAAAGGCCAAGGTACAGAAATGAGGCAGCATGGCTGTTGAATTAAGATCTTCATGGCTAGTGGATGCAATTCCAATAAACATGGCAAATTCTGATTGTGTTGGGAATTCTAGAAGATGCTGAGAGAGTCAGTAAGGATGGATGTTTGAGCTGGAAGGGAAAAGTGGGAGGGGACAAACCAAGCAAAGAGCACAGAATCCACTGGGATGGGCTACGTAAGCATAATCAGGGAAGGATAGTTCAAAATCAACAGAGACTGGAACCTGGTGTGAGAGAAGGCCACAGAAGCGAGTGTGAGGCTTCTGGCCAATGACTTCTGACTGAGTGAGATGCAAATATTGTATTCTATAATCTTACGTACATTTTAATACCATCTCCCCTTCTATTCCATCTGTTTTATAAAACTAGTGTTACGGAGTGTCTTACCCTTGGGAATTGGGATGACTTTCACATGCTTTTGAACTTCTTAGGGCAGCTGAGAGGTCTGCAGACCAGGTGAAAGAGCTTTGCGATGTGTGTGAAGTAGCCCTGGCACTTGTACCTGATTGTGTTTCTGCTTTCAGCATGTAGTTCAGCTACAGAACCCACCCAGCACGGGGGTCTCCAGTTACACTGGCTGCGGAGACTGTCTGGAATATCTATGTGTGCGTAGGGTCGAAAATTCCTTCTGAATAAAATCATTGTTCCCCAAGGTCAGAAAATAAAAACTCAGAGATTGGAGAATGTTCCATGTTCCGTGGAAAACAGAAAAGGAAAGAGAAATTGTGTGCTCTCTGGGTTTCCAGATTGGTTGTTTTTATCAGCTTCTTGGCTTTAAATCCTCCAAATTCATTAACCTTAGGTTTGTGCCCTGTCTCCATGTACTGCATGTTTGATGTATTTTTACAAACTGGATGAACAGTGTATAGAAGCATAGGAGAAGATCCTCCATTACACCACCCCACAGCATTTTCTTGCCCCTTTCAATGGAAGGCTTCTACCAAATTCCTTTCCACTAATTAGAACAATAGTGACATCACAAATATTGGACAGTATGTGTCCTGCTTTTGTCTCCTGTTTTCCTGGGGGGGGGGGGCATTTCCTACTGTAGTGCAGCAACACACAATTGGCCCTGTAGTTCTTTCCCTGGTTGGGATGGAGTTTGAAAATGATTGCTTAGAGACAGGGCTTTGTCATGCTCACTGTCAACTGGAGGGCTTTGGAGGAAGAGCTCTCTGATCTGCTCCCATTCTCTTGTCTTCTTCCCACCTTGAGAATCCTTCTGCTGGAGTGGTTCTACTCATATCTATGAGGAAGACCATCTACAACTGGCTTAGACTCGCCATACTGATTCTGCCCCTCCTCCCACAGTGGGCAGAGTCAGGACTAGATCTCAAAGGATGCTGGAGGAGGAGGAGAAGTGTGACCTGGAAAGCTGAATGCCAGGAGGAAATGAAACTGCTGTAGACCAGAGGTTGAAGAAGTCATGGTGGAGGTAAGCAATGGGTGGGAGGGGGAGGCCAGAGTACTGTCAGCCTTCTTCCAGGAAAGTGTTTGAGTTCTGAGAGGCTTTGTGATGGTTAATCTTGATTGTTTACTCGGCGGGATTTAGAATCTCCATGGAAATAAACCCTTGGACACGTTTGTTTAACGGAGGTTAATTGAGGTAAGAAGGATCACTCCAAATATAAGTGGAGTCTTGTACTGAATAAGAAGAAGGAAACCGGCTCTCCACCAGCATCCACCTCTCTCCTCTGCTCTTTTCCTTTGGATGCAATGTGGCCAACCATTCAAGCTCTGTAGCCTTGAATCCCCAGCCATAATGAACTGGAACCATCAGTCAAAATTAAACACTTCCGTCCTCGTGTTTCTTGGCTCATCTTGGTTCTCTTTACTCAAGGCTGAAGTTTTACTGGATACTTGTCCTTTTCTATCTTGAATCTAAGCCACACGGACTGACTTGGGTGTCATTCAGAAACTTACCCCTGCCTCCCTTGTCATGTGAACAGTTACCTCAAGGGTGAGAAAGACATTGTTCTACCTGCTTTCTGTTTTGTTTCTAATAATGTGTATAAGACTGGAAGTAGAAGACCCCACTAAGGAAGACAAGCAACAAAACTCCCCAGAAAGAGAAGCCC